>NC_069503.1:262753088-262820588 GCF_027579735.1 Bombina bombina
TTTAAAAATAATGTATTAGGTGTTTCTTATGACCAATTTTGAGAGGGGCCTGGAACCTATCTCCCTCACTTCCCATTGACTTACATTATAAACTGGGTTTCAATTTACAACCATTCCTTCTGGAACCTAATCCCGGCGTAAACTGAGGGATATATATATATATATATATATATATATATATATATATATATTATATATATATATATATATATATATATATATATATATATATATATATTACAACCACAAGCCCGAAACATGTTAGACTGTGTTCTTACTTTTAATCTGGAGACTCTGCTACTCACAGTTTTAATTGACCAATAAAGTTTGGAATTTTTATACGATTTCCTTTGGGATGCCTGGAATTCTTCATCTATGATATATATATATATATATATATATATATATATATATATATATATATAAAATTAAAATTAAAATTTCCTGTGTGTGAAAAATATTGGAAAGCGAAAGATTAATAACTCATTTCGGGAATAGCACTGTGGGTTTAATATGGTGTGGGGTTAGCGCATGAGTGATGTGTTAGGTTATTTTGTTTTTAATTCAGCTCCATTAAAGTCTATGGGGAGAAGTAAATGAGGTTGCGGTATCCGAAGTTCTGACGCTTGCAAACAATTTACTTTCAAATTCTGCTGTGTTTTTTGCACTCAAGCAGAGGCGCTAAATACCACTCCTCTTGTAATCTAGCACTATCTAAAACACCATCCCACAGGTACATACTTTTAACACTAGATAACAAAAACTAGCTGCATACAGAGGTGAACTCTGCACACAGGTGGGAATGATGTCTCACTGTTATCCAGCGCACCCAAAGGGAACATTTATTGTTACAAATTTGGGTATAATTACATACATTGCAGTACATATACTACCAGCTTGTTTAGTAAACTCCTTTAAAACTTAAAAATATGTATGTCTTAGAATATTATAGGTTACGTTATAAATTATTACTACATGTGCCATTGTCATCATGGGGTTCTAAATGACAATAAAATGAATTGAAACTAATGGTTTATCTTCAGCTTGGCACAGCAGACTTGCACCTAGGTTGGAAGATTTGTTCTTTCTTACAATTATTTCCTTGTTTACAGGGGGTTTATGCTGCTCTTCACAAAGCAGATCCTTCTCAGGGACCCAAAAAGCTGAACTAGAATGCTCACTGTGTATAATGCTCAATATCTAGCATAATATTGTGCACACATATGCTTACGTAGTATGGCATTTGCTAGATTATGATCTGTTCTGCCATTTGTTCCCATCCCATATGCCACTAGAACACCAGGAATAATAAGAGACCAAGGAGGTGCAATACATAACATTCCATTATTTCTCTTTGAATTCACCTGCAAGAGGTTAATAATATACATGTGGTTGATGAGGGGTTAAAGGGATATGAAACCAATTTTTTTTATTTCATGACTTAGATAAAGAATGCAATTTTAAGCAGCTTTCTAATTTACATTTAGCCACCAATCATCAAGCGCTATCCAGGTGCTGAACCAAATATGGGCCGGTTCCTAAGCTTACATTTCTACTTTTCAAAAACAGATACCGAGAGAACGAAGAAAAATTGATAATAGGCGTAAATTAGAAAGTTGCTTAAAAATTTCTGTACCCCTACTAATGCGTATTGGCGCTTTCTACATATCCCCATTGGCCCTTTCTGCTAACACTCCAAGGCTGGATCACAAAAGTTTAATTTTTCATTTATTTTCTATTTGATGCTCTTTTTTTTTTTTTAAAAAGAGAATCTTTTTAATTTACTTATATTAACAAATTGTATTCTTTAGTGAAGAGTAAACCTAAGCAATTCTTTAGCACATTATGGGCAAGATAACAAGCGTGGCAAATCTGTTTATCGCAATTGCTAAAACACAGCGTGCGTTAAGGTTTTTGCGCATTTGGGGTTGTGCAGGTATTACAAGTTGCGCGCGTTTAAGCGGTGTAGTCCAAAAAGCAATATTGCGTGCGCGTTCATGTATCCCCCATAGAAGTCAATGGAGAAGACAAATAGAAAAAAACAACAACAAAAAAACTAACACCCTAATTGTTCCACAAAGCCCATGACGTATTCTCCTCGAAAAGTGTACATGAAAATGCAAATATTTCATATTGCAAGAATGTTTTGTTAACGGAATATGTTCTATTTTTTTGTAAATAAATATTTCTATATATGTGTGATGATTTTGGACAGATATATCTATTTATAGCTTTATAGCATTGTCTATTACGTTATATGAAAATTGGTGTATACTTTAAGTCAAACATTGAGTATCAAGGAATATGAATGCTTGTTGAATGCTGTAGTTCTAAATCATTTTCTAATCCTCTACATAGAAAAAAGCATTGCCTTACAACAAACACTAAAAAAAACGACAAAAATACTTATTCATTCGCTCATTTTGTCACGCATTGATTACTGCAACCTACTCCTAAATGGCCTTCCAAAACACTGCCTCTCCTCCCTCCAATCTATTATGAATGCTTCAACTAGACTCATCCACCTAAGTCGCCGATCTACATCAGCGACTCCGCTCTGCCAGTCTCTACACTGGCTCCCCATACACTCCAGAATACAGTTTAAAGTATTAAAGGGCCATTATACACTCATTTTTTCTTTGCATAAATGTTTTGTAGATGATCTATTTATAAAGCCCATAAAGTTTGTTTTTTAAAAAAAATGTATAATTTTGCTTATTTTTAAATAACACTGCTCTGATTTTCAGACTCCTCACCAAGCCCCAAAGTTTTATTTGAATACCGTCAGCTACCTTCTCCAGTTTGCTCCTGTTTGTGTAAAGGGTCTTTTCATATGCAAAAGAAGGGGGAGGGGGGAGTGTCTTATTTACCACTTGCAGTGGGCTTCCCAGCTACCTTTTCAACAGAGCTAAACTGAAAGCTTCTAAGTACGTTTTTAAACCATTTTATACTGGATTTTTATTTCAGTATCTGTGCATCTTATTCTTTATAGTAGTGTCTATTACATGCAGTTATATGAAAATGAGTGTATACTGTCCCTTTAACCCTAACTTACAAAGCACTAAACAGTCTAACTCCCAACTATATTTCCTCTCTCATCGTGAAATATTCCCCATCCCGTCCTCTTCGATCAACCTCTGACTTATGTCTCTCCACTCCTGTTATCTCTACGTCCCACTCCCGCCTCCAAGACTTCGCACGTGTTGCTCCTGTCCTCAGGAACTCTCTACCCCGCTCCATAACACTGTCTCCAACCTTGTATAGCTTCAGACACTCCTTGAAAACCCACCTATTCAGAGAGGCTTACCATATCTCCTCCATCCCTCATCCGAACCAAACTAATACATGAACTGCCTGACTCACTACTGCAACTACAACTGATTTAACAAGCTACCCCAACATTATGTTTCTGCATACTAAACCTGTAGACAGTGAGCTCTCCAGAGCAGGACCCTCTTCCTCCTGTACTAGATTTGTTTAGTTTTAGTTTTTGTATTTTTATCAAAAATGTTGTCACTGTATACCGCTATCATTGTACCCAGCGCTATGGAATTTGGAGGCGCTATACAAATAAATGATAATAATAATAATAACAGTGGTTAATAGTTTAGGAATTCTATGTCAGGATTCATATGAAAATACTGTGATTAAATACTCAGCCCTGCACAGGAGGAGTATAAAGAACAGGAGAAAGGAAGAGAATGGGAGAAGTGGGGGAAATAACAGAAAAAGATTAGATTTGATAAATAGATGCAAAAAACTCTTATCAATGTCTCAGGGGATAGAAAATTGAGTCTCAAACTCATCTCAATATGGTTGATTGAATTAAAAATATAATGTAACAAGGCAGCCTGTAGGGGTTATTATTTTTATTACTGTTTATTTATAAAGCATCAATATATTATGCGGCACAGTAACATTATAGTATAGACTTATGGAGTACATTTACATAACCCAAGGGTAGAGGACTTGCCCGTCAGTCACTGTAACCACTAATCTATCTTTACATTCACATCAACAGGACAAATGGACTTGAGAGATTACATATGAAAGTGTCCTTTTATATGTTACAATTGTTTTGATGCATAGCTAAGATCATTTAAAGGGACAGTGTAATCACATTTTCTTTGTTTTGCTCAAAAGAGGGGATTTGAAAATGTATTTAATTTATTTATTTTGTTAACCGTGATGCTCCTGTCCTGCTTAAATTAATGTTTTCTTATACTTACAGAGAGGCCTGTCCCTCTCCACCAGTAAAGCAGAGGCTGTTGTCCATATCAGTGAGAATTAAAGAGACAGTAAACATCTTGGGAATGTATAATTATGTACAGTAAAATAAAATTGCAATATAACCCTTTTCATGTAACATAACTCTGAAAAATGGTGGGTTTTCTAATTCTCAGAACTAGAAATTTATCATACAAACTTCTCAAGACTGTGCATTGATTGGGAAGTACGTACTACATATTGTTTTGAGCACTGACACATTTCTAAGTTTGTATGTATTTTTTTCAATGCCCTTTTTTTTAACAATGTTAAACCGCCAGTTATATTTTGTTCTAAGCTTTGCAATGTGCAGCATCTTATAGTACAGAAGACTTACGGTAACATTTATGAACGCACACTTTTGTAAATGCAATTTGAATCACAAATTACAAATGTTCTTTTTTTTAGAATAATAAAAATACGTTTTGTTCTTTTCCTTTGTTCTTTGTTAGCCCACATTGAATTCTGATGTATGTTTGAATAAAAAAATAATACAGCAAAAAATGACATTCAGGTAGAATACGTTATGCTCGTTAAAGAATATTTAATGAACGCAACAAAAATTGTGTTATTTCACCCTCTATAGTGCTGCCATTACAAGTTTTCAAACAGCTGGCTTGTGTGTGCAATATGGTTGCGTTGAGCTCTATATCACTAAAAAAAAAAGCGCTGTTTTTATGTTTTCGTGCACGCTTTCACCATAGACATCAATGGGGAGAGTGTATTAGAAAAAAAACTAACACCTGCAATCTCAGAATGAAAAGCTCCGTAACACTGCCCCATTGATGTCTATAGGGAAAAAAAAGTTACGTTTAAACCTAACACCCTAACATAAAAACCACGTCTAAACACCCCTAATCTGCGGCCCCCAACATTGCCGCCACCTACATAATGGTATTAACCCCTAATCTGCCGCTCCTGACATCGCCGCCACTATGAAAATTTATTAACCCCTATTTCGCCTCCACTATAATAAACCTATTAACCCCTAAACGGCAAGCCCCCCACAACGAAATATACAAAATTAAACTATTAACCCCTAAACCTAACGCCCCCCGAACTTTTTATATAATTACAATTTCCCTATCTTAAATTCAATTAAAACTTACCTGTCAAATAAAAAAAAACTAAGTTTAAACTAACAATTGAACTAATATAACTATTAAACTAAAATTAAACTAACTACCAATTAAAGAAAACTAAAATACACATTAAAAAAAATCCTAACACTACTATAAAAGTAAAGTATCTAATTACGAAAAATAACAAACGAAATTATAAAAAATAAAAAAGAATTACACCTAATCTAATAGCCCTATAAAAATAATAAAGCCCACCGAAAATAAAAAAAAAACCCTAGCCTACAATAATCTATCAATAGCTCTTAAAAGAGCCTTTTGTAGGGCATTGCACTAAGTTAAACGGCTCTTTTATCTGTAAAAAAAAAAGACCTCGCCGCCTGGATGACCGGACTTCATGAACTGTAAGTGGATCTTCAGGCGTTAGTGTTAGGATATTTTAAACTTTTTTGGGTGTTTTTTTTTTTAATTTAGGGTTTGGGCTTTTCTTAAAAGAGCTGAATGCTTTTCAGGGCAAGCAAAAGAGCTGAATGCCCTTTTAAGGGCAATGACCATACAAATGCCCTTTTCAGGGCAATGGGTAGCTTAGGTTTTTGTTAGAGTTAGGTTTATTATTTTGGGGGGTTGGTTGGGTAGTGGGTTTTACTGTTGGGTCTTTGTGGGGGGTTTTTTTACAGGTAAAAGAGCTGCCCTACAAAAGGCCCTTTTAAGGGCTATTGGTAGTTTATTGTAGGCTAGTTTTTTTTTTATTTTGGGTGGGCTTTTTTAATTTTATAGGGCTATTAGATTAGGTTTAATTCTTTTTTATTTTTGATAATTTTGTTTGTTATTCTTTGTAATTTAGTATTTTTTATTTTTTGTAATTAGATACTTTGTAATTTTTATAGTAGTGTTAGGATTTTTTAATGTGTATTTTAGTTTTCTTTAATTGGTAGTTAGTTTAATTTTAGTTTAATAGTTATAATATATATATAATTGTTAGTTTAAACTTAGTTTTTTTTAATTTGACAGGTAAGTTTTAATTTAATTTAAGATAGGGAAATTGTAATTTTAATATAAAGTTAGGGGGGCATTAGGTTTAGAGGTTACTAGTTTAAAATAGTTTATTGCGATGTGGGGGGCTTTCGGTTTAGGGGTTAATTTAGTATATTTAGTTGTGGGGGGCTTGCGGTTTAGGGGGTAATAGGTTTATTATAGTGGCGGCGGTGTTGGGGAGCGGCGGAATAGGGGTTAATAACTTTAGTATAGAGGGGGTGATGTGGGCGGATGGCAGATTAGAGGTTAATAACTATTATAGTGGTGACGATGTTGGGGAGCGGCGAAATAGGGGTTAATAAATTTTATTAGTGGTGGCGATGTTGGGAGCGGCAGATTAGGGGTTAATAAGTTTAATATAGTATTTGCGATGCGGGAGGGCCTCGGTTTAGGGGTTAATAGGTAGTTTATGGTTTATGGTGTTTAGTGTACTTTGTAACACTTTAGTTATGAGTTTTATGTAACAGTAACTACTTCTCTCAGATGGCGGTACGGATCTTGTCGTTATAGGGTGTAATGCAAGCTTTCTAGCCTCACCGCAAAACTCGTAAGTGCAGCGCTATGGAAGTCCAATGAAAAAACGTCATTTTTACGAGTGCGAGACTGACGTTGCATTACAGGCTAAAAGGCTTGCAGTACAGCTATACCGACAAGACATGTAATGGCTGAGTTGCTGTTTTAACGCTGAAATTACCATTTTTTTCAGCGTTAAAAGATGAACGCACAACTCGTAATCTACCTGATAGTCTGTTAAATAGGAATACTTGCTGGATACCATGATATTTTAATACTTCAAGAGATTCTAGCTAGAAGAGCTAGAAGAGTTTTAAACAACTTTACTTCTGTTATCAAATTTGCTTTGCTCTCATGGTATCTTTCATTGAAGAGTAAACTAGGAAGGCTCATAAGAGCTCAGGAGTGTGCATGTGTCTTTAGTACTCTATGGCAGCACTGATTTGCAATATTGTATAACAAAGCTACAAATAATTTTGCAACACACTGCTGCCATAGAGTACTAAAGACACGTGCACACTCCTGAGCTCTTATGAGCCTTCCTAGTTTTACTCTTCGATGAAAGATACCAAGAGAGCAAAGTAAATTTAAAAACAGAAGTAAATTGGAAAGTTGTTTAAAATTGCATGTTCTAAATTAGAAGACCTTGAGAACCGTGCCCGCAGGAACAATATACGCATAATTGGAGTTCCTGAGGATGGGCCCCGCGAGAACCTAAATTTATTTATTTCAGAAACACTCCTGCAACTACTTAAAATCCCACCTAGTTATCCTAAAATCATAGTTGAAAGAGCACAACGGATAGGAAAACCTAGGACAGATAACAAAGGGATGCACAGGCCAAGACCTGTGATAGCCAAGCTTCTCAATTTTCAGTCACCTTGCTACAGTTCTTTCGTAAAAATCAGCCTATACTGTTAGGGGAGTCCAGGGTTCTTCTCTTCCAGGACTTCTCATTCGAGACGTCCTCCAAGAGAAGAGCACTGGCTCCAATCTGTTCCAAATTAATACAGCAAGGACACCAAGCCACCATCATTTACCCAGCAAAACTGAAAATTACAGCTGGCACAAACACTCAGATCTTTAACTCCACTGCTGAGGTAGACCAATATTTAAAAGAATCTAATCTATTGGCCAAACAATTGCCAGGCAAAAGATAGGACTTTAAGGCCCCTTAAAATGTCCTTGCCTTAATTGTTACAAAGATGTCTTACTATGCTCTATCTCTTTTTCTTCTCCTAGCCGCCATATGGGACATCCTAGCCAGGATGCTGGAACTGAGGGGGAACCGGGAAGATCTCCCTCTTCTTCTTTTTTTTTCTCTCTCCACTCCCCCACCCTGTGTGGTACCATCTTTGACACTTAAATGATAAACCTTAAAATAGTATCTTGGAATGTGGGTGGGATATCCACCCCCATCAAAAGAAAATCTATCCTCACGCACCTGAGAAAATTAAGCACTAACATAGCATTTATACAAGAGACCCATTTATCCTCAGAAGAGTCCTTAAAACTTAAGGCCACATGGGTCAAAGAAATTTTTTTCTCCCCAGGTGTGCGTAGGAAAAGAGGGGTAGCCATCTTGCTTGGGAAAAAAACAACTAATTCAGAGGTTACCTACAGCGAAGCAGACACGCAGGGCAGATATGTATTGATAAAGATAAAAATTGACAAAGAGATCTTCACTCTTTGTAACATCTATGCCCCTAACAAGCTCGATCCGGCCTTCTGGTTTAAAATACAGGCCAAGATTCTTGCTCTTCAAGAGGGACATCTGGTTCTTGGAGGGGATTTTAACATGGCTCCTAATTGCCCATTAGATAGATATAGACTCACGACAAAATCAACCAAGCAAAAAAGAGATAATTTAGAAGCTAAATTGCTGAAATCGATTATGCTGAATCTGGAAATCAAGGACATTTGGAGACTTCAGAATCCCGATGCTAGGGACTTTACTTGCTTATCTAAGGCCCATAAGACACTCTCCAGGATCGATTTATTTCTCATCAATAATAGAGCGTCTGGGCTAGGGGTAAAAACGGGTATCCTTCCCATCTTTCTTTCAGATCATGGTCCAATATTCATAGAGTTTCAAATAAATCAGCTTAAAAACAGAGCATCACACTTTATTTTTCCCTCATTCCTGGCATCAGACTTGAAGTTTAAGAATTGGCTCAAACTCAAGTTTGCCGAGTATGTATCTGATAACCAACTTCATATAGACTCACCTTTGCTCTTCTGGGAGGCCGCGAAGGCTGTTCTCAGGGGGGAAATAATAGCTTACACCGCCATGAGAATGAGGAAAATAAAACTAAGAGAAAAGGAAATTACCAATGCAGTAATTAACTCGTATAATTCCTATCTCTTGGAAAATTCTCCAAGAAACTGGGCGAAATATATTAGAGCAAAGAATGCTAGGGACACCTTTGCGGTTTTCCAGGAAACACAGGCAGACTTAAAACTTCAAGCTAGATTATACAGGTATGGGAATAAATCTGGCAAACTTCTTGCCAACCTGGTTAAAAGGGATAAAAAATCATCCTATATTGAGCATATAAAACAGGATGGCGCTCTGCTGGATCACCAGGTCCAGACTGTATGCCAAATGAATTTTATAAAATTATGAACATGGAAATAGCACCCTATCTCAATAACCTTTATAATAGCATGTACTCCAAGGGTGAGCCAGTGGCCACTTCCTTCTCTGCCTCCAATACAATCTTGATCCTAAAGAGCGGTAAGGACCCCACATTAAAGGAATCTTATAGACCAATAGCCCTCTTGAATGTGGACTACAAGGTTCTCTGTTCCATTCTTGCCAGGCGTTTACAACTATCACTGGACAAGCTCATCCATCCAGATCAGGCAGGGTTTCTGTGTAATAGAAACTCCTCTGCAAAAATCAGAGAAGCCCAGAATATTTTGAGTCAGCGTCGGGGAGCCGGGGGGAGGGGAGCATGCCGGATCTGGCCATTGTTTCAATAGACGCAGAAAAAGCCTTTGATTCAATCCACTTTGATCATCTTTTCACATCTTTAGATAAATTTGGCTTTAAGGGAGAATTTTTGAGATTTATCACCAATTTATATAAAGAACCATACACAAGGCTGATTGTTAATAACATCATTTCATCACAGATAACCCTCGGGAGAGGGACCAGGCAAGGCTGCCCTCTCTCCCCCTTGCTCTTCGACGTTTCAATAGAACCCCTGGCAATAATGATTAGACATAGTCTTCCGGGAATCAAAATCGGAAATCAGATTATAAAAACAGCTCTTTATGCGGATGATGTTTTATTATATCTATCAGACATTCAAACCAGCATACCAAAATTCTTGGATATTGCTGATAGATTCGGATCTTTCTCAGGTTATAAAATTAACCAAGCAAAATCTGAACTACTATGGCTCAGAAAAAGCAAAAATTCCCCTGCAAGCATTCTTTTTTAGTCTCGCAACAAGTTCTTTCAAATATCTAGGAATTTTTGTGTCTTCTGATCCTGCAGAGCTGTATGACCTTAACATCACTCCGATTTTGAAGACCATAAGGGAGAAACTGAAAAATTGGCAGGGCCTTCCACTATCTATCTCGGGCCGGATAGCCTTATTTAAAATGGTATTACTACCAAAGCTCCTCTATGTACTTCAGAATACCCCGTTAATTGTACTAGAAAAAGACATCCGTTCAGTTAACAGCGCACTTAGCAAATGTATATGGCAAGAAAGGAGACCAAGGATCTCGCTAAAGAAATTATCCCTTTCAAAGGATTATGGAGGCCTTGCCTTGCCCAATATTCGTCTTTATAACTATATATTTCTGGCGAGAATAGTTGCTGATTGGATTTTTAGGAGTAATTATGTAACAAACAATCTATTAGAAGAATCACTATCTTACCCCTATACTCCATCAGCATTAATCCACTGTCTACCAAGGGAAATCAAACGTTGTAAAACTCTTATGAACCCTCTAAAGGCATGGTGGAAGATAGGCGAGCTTTTATCCCTTAATTGTAAAGTTTCGCAATTTTTACCACTTCTAGGAAACCCGAAATTTCCGGCAGGGTTAAACTCTCCACTTTTTAACTACTGGAATACCCAGGGACTGGAAAGGGCAATATATCTGGTTGATCAAGAGAGAAAATTCATTAAATCCTTTGAAGATCTAAAAAGAGAATTTAAAATCAATAACAAGGATTTTTATGCATACTTACAAAGTAGACACTTTGTTACAGAACTTATGAAAGAAACAGATTGGTCTTGGTCCCTGGGTAAATTGGAAAGTTGGTTAAAACTTTATGACAAAGGCCATAGGTCAATCTCCCCATACTACCAATTGATTAACTCTGTCAAGGGGAATATGGAGCTAGAAAGAATCACTCTGTTCTGGAACCAGTTGATCCCTCATTCTAATATGGATACCGAATTTATTCAACTATCAATTCAGAAAGTGGCCCAGGCTACTTTGTCAGCCACTTGGCGAGAATGACACATTAGACTATTACACAATTCTTATTTCACCCCTAAAATAGGAAGTAAAATCTGCAATCAGGGCTTTAGCCACTGCCCAAAATGCAGCAGATCTAATGCACATGATGTGGGAGTGCCCCAAAATAAGACATTTTTGGTGGAAACTTGAGTTCTGGCTTACTAAAACACTAAAAATTCCGATACCAGCAATAACACAGATACAAATAATATTCGGGATAATGAATCAAAATTCATACCAAACAAATGGTAAGTTAATCCTCCTATCCATACTGGCATCTAGATATATTATTTTTAAAAATTGGAAGCTTAAGACATCACCATCTATCCCAGGGATCAAATCCTGTTTAAAGAAACAATGTCTGCTAGAACAAAGAGACACCAATTTAGATAACGAAGACGATATCAGACAATTTTTTAGCAAATGGTCAGTATTCATTAAATCTCTGCCAGATATGGAAATAAAGGATATAATTTTCCCGTTCAGAAACTCTGAATTGATACTTTTAGGGGCATGGTAATAACTTTAGTAAAGAGCAACAATTCGTCAGGCTGGATTAATAATCAGCCTGAGAGGCCCTAAGAACATAGCCCACTGGGTGGAGGAGTGGACCAAAACCGACCCTCCTTTCCCCCCCCCCCTTTTTTTTTTTTCTTTTCTCTCTCTTTTTCTTCCCTGTTCTCCTTTTCCTTCTTCCTTTTGTTTATTAGACAATTGCTTATTAAGGTATGAAAATACCGAGAATTAGTATTAGGAAGTGTATAACTGGAAAACCCAGCAGAATTTGAAGCATATATTGGTGTTTTCTTTCTTTTGTACAACTGATTAAAATGTAATTAATCGCCCTGTGAGGCATAAATTATGTATTCTAAGTTCAATGTATCTTCTGCTGGATATAAATAAAAATATAAAAAAAATAAAAAATTGCATGTTCTATCTGAATCATGAAACTTTAATTTTGATTTTACTGTCCCTTTAAAGGGCCAGTAAACCCACCAAATAGTGTTATATAATTCTGCACATAGTGCTGAATTATATAACATTAACTTAGAGCCAGCTTTCTAAAGCAAATTGCACAGATATTTTCCTACGAAAATTAAATTTACAGAATGCCGCTTCTGGCTCTACTGAGCAGGTCTGTTTTTTTCCTAAGCGCATCGGGCACGCCGTCTAGTCACATCGCGCCTGAAAAAACAGACACGCTCAGGAGAGACAGGAGTGGCGTTCTGTAAAATTCATCTTCGTAGGAAAATATCTGTGCAATCCTTTGCTTTAGAAAGCTGGCGCTAAGCTAATGTTATATAATTCAGCACTATGTGCAGAATTATATAACATTATTTGGTGGGTTTACTGGCCCTTTAAGATGAGTAATTTGCGAGAAATTCTGTTATTCTGGTCTTAGTAAATGTTGAAGTGTCGGGGCTTGATGGTCTAAGGTTCTCCATTCTGTCCAAATTATCAACGAAGTCTTGTCAGTAGTGCAAGATCCCTCAACAAATTTTAGAAAGTCTCATTTTATATTGAGAGCTGTTTAACTTGCTATACAGGGCGCTAGATGTTAAGGAGAGACACTGCATTGAGTTTTTAATCATTAGGTCTTTATTAACAACTTTATTGATAGAGTTGTAATGGGTGAAATCACCTAGACCATATAATTAAAATAAATTAATCACTATTCATTGTATCTTATTAAAAGTATCAAACAAGCAGAAGTAACTGAACAAATCACACCATTAGACGCAGATTATAACTGAACTTGTATAGCATCCTAGCAATTAGTCCAAATTTACTCTAAAAATTAAACTTGTAATTAAATATACTACTTGACAATCTTCCATGCTTTAAATGGTACAATAACAATGATTAGATTACAGTTCAGGTTTTCTTTAAGAATATTACACTATACCATTATTTTTAAAATGATCAATTGAATAAACATAAACACATGGATGTTAACAATATTCATAAAAGGGCAAGAATAATAGAAAAAAAATTGTTAGAGTATCTAATTTTAAGATTAGCCACCCTGCACTACTATGTGTTTAACCAAGATCAGTGTAGGAGCTCCCTTTTACCTATCCTAAACACACCACAGGAGATAAAGTTACAGATCACAAAATCCAGCAAAACTGCATTTATTACATTTGTAAAACATTTTAAAAAATAATAATAACTTTGGTAAACAGATACTTTACAACTCATTAGATAATTGCTCACATATACTATGTATACATAAAATGGCTAAGTATAAGTAAAACATGAAATACTGAGAGCAGTTGCGTGTGGTTACCATAGTTGCACTAATTGTAAGATAATGCTCTGTTTTCGGGAACTCATTTTTTATTTTGCTCAACAACTGCCTAAGGCATTAAGTGATTTCCAGGTTTCAATATAATTATATGGCCAAACAGTGTGCAATAAAATAGTTAATCAAGTACCAATTATTTTACATAACATATGGCTTTAATTATTTCAGCATTTATCCCCAATAGCAGTTAATCAGTTAAGTCTCCTCCTTATTAGATCTGCAGGTTAATACAAGGTTACTGGTTGTGGCAAGGTTCTTCCAAACTCCTAAAACACCTACGCTAATAGGTAAATCATGCTATTGTAATATTCTGATGATTAAAAAGCTTTTGTGTAACCGACAATGTTGTGTTGCCTGTCACACAAAACATATGACTTAAATTGCATTGCAAGGTAGGGTATCTATTTTGTACATTTCTGATGTAGCAAAAAAAATGTAATCTAGCCTAAGAGAGAGAGAGCAAAGAGAGAGGAGAGAGAGAGCGAGGAGAGAGAGAGAGAAAAGAGAGAGAGAGAGAGAGAGAGAGCAGAGAGAGAGCAGAGAGAGAAAAGAGAGAGAGCAGAGAGAGAGCAGAGAGAGAGCAGAGAGAGAGCAGAGAGAGAAAAGAGAGAGAAAAGAGAGAGAGCGAGGGGAGAGAGAGAGCGAGGGGAGAGAGAGAGAGAGAGAGAGAGAGAATAGAGATAAAGAAGAGAGAGTTTTTGAGCTACAAGGTGGGTATCTTTATATTTGGTACATATATAAATATACATACACAAAGCAAAGAGAAAATCCACACACACTGGATATTAAAAGGCAAACGATAGTTTATACTATTTGGCTGAGGAAGGGGCATAGGTCTCTAAACGCCATATTAAAATAAACAGTGAGAAAACAAACATTTAAATCATACAGACCCATCTCTTATTGTGCAGATGCACCCAAACAGTTGCTAGTCATCTGCAAGGATGTTTACAAACCCAGTTTCAGAAAAAGTGGAAAGCAACAGCTTTATACCTAGTTGCATAGAATTTAAATAAGTAAACCATCACCATAAAACATCACAATAAAACATGTGGAGCATGGAGCAATAGAATATTGTAACAAAATCATCAGACCTAAATGGATACTTAAGTTACATAACATTGTAGCAAAACATATGTAAAATAAGTTTAATAGATACAAAGCATTCTAATAGCAAGCAGTATATTCAAACAATAAATCAAAGCGTAGCTTAACATACTATGGTAAGTATACAGTGGTCTGTGTATATTTATTATATATATATATATATATATATATATATATATATATATGTGTGTGTGTGTGTGTATATATTATTTATATATATATGTATATATATATATATGTGTGTGTATATACTGTGTGTGTATATATATATATATATATATATATATATATATATATATATATATATATATATCAGGGACGTGCAGTCATTGGAGGCAGGGGAGGCACTGCTTCCCCTGCCATATGGGGCCAAAGTTTAGTTAAATTAATTTTAATTAAAAAAAATTGTAAAAAAAAAACAAAAAAAAAACACCATTTCTTTTTCACCCATGTAATGCTATGGAGAGGCATCATACAGGACTGCATCTCTCCATAGCAAAACATGGTTACATTTCTTCAACAGCAGCAGCGCCACCCACTGGTGGTAACTTAAAACTACCTGAAGCAAAAATAATGACCAATAGGAGGCATCCCTCATGATGCCTCTTAGGGAGAGAGCCAATCAGAGAAGTAAAAACTCATTTTAAACTCTTCTTGGCATTATTAGTTATGCAGGATGCAGGGCTGGCCCTGTCTGATGTTCACTGACTTCCTGATACTGTGATCTGGTCTGGGAACCTCCAACTAGCACAGACTTCACTAGAAACAAGAGGGGAGAATAAGGACTGCAGGAAGAAGTGCACAGTAAGGGGTAGGGTTTATAGCTTTCCTCATTCTGTTAAATGATAGTGTTAATATTAATGCTTTTAATGTGAACTGTAAGCTTTCTTCTTATTAACAATGTTGGTAATGATTATAGCTTCTCACATTTTGCTGGCAGTTTATTTTAACTTTTTATTGTGAATATTTTGTTTTTAATGTGATCTGGTAATTTGCTTATTAACCAGTTAACACCATTGACTGCAGAGCATGCTTTATTACTACAGCTGTCAGTAAGTATTGTGTTGTCACTAGCTGGTGCCCTTGTGCAAAAAAGCAAATGCTAGTGCCTTTTTTATGCAGGAACCTCTCCTGGTCTGTATAATAGATGATTCTTTATTACTACAGCTCTCTGTAAGTATTGTGTTGTCACTAGCTGGTGCCCTTGTGCAAAAAAGGAAATGCTAGTGCCTTTTTTATGCAGGAACCTCTTCTGGTCTGTATAATAAATGCTTTATTACTACAGCTCTCAGTAAGTATTGTGTTGTCACTAGCTGGTGCCCTTGTGCAAAAAAGGAAATGCTAGTGCCTTTTTTATGCAGGAACCTCTTATGGTCTGTATAATAAATGCTTTATTACTACAGCTCTCAGTAAGTATTGTGTTGTCACTAGCTGGTGCCCTTGTGCAAAAAAGGAAATGCTAGTGCCTTTTTTATGCAGGAACCTCTTCTGGTCTGTATAATAAATGCTTTATTACTACAGCTCTCAGTAAGTATTGTGTTGTCACTAGCTGGTGCCCTTGTGCAAAAAAGGAAATGCTAGTGCCTTTTTTATGCAGGAACCTCTTCTGGTCTGTATAATAAATGCTTTATTACTACAGCTCTCAGTAAGTATTGTGTTGTCACTAGCTGGTGCCCTTGTGCAAAAAAGGAAATGCTAGTGCCTTTTTTATGCAGGAACCTCTTCTGGTCTGTATAATAAATGCTTTATTACTACAGCTCTCAGTAAGTATTGTGTTGTCACTAGCTGGTGCCCTTGTGCAAAAAAGGAAATGCTAGTGCCTTTTTTATGCAGGAACCTCTTCTGGTCTGTATAATAAATGCTTTATTACTACAGCTCTCAGTAAGTATTGTGTTGTCACTAGCTGGTGCCCTTGTGCAAAAAATGAAATGCTAGTGCCTTTTTTATGCAGGAACCTCTTATGGTCTGTATAATAAATGCTTTATTACTACAGCTCTCAGTAAGTATTGTGTTGTCACTAGCTGGTGCCCTTGTGCAAAAAAGCAAATGCTAGTGCCTTTTTTATGCAGGAACCTCTTCTGGTCTGTATAATAAATGATGCTTTATTACTACAGCTCTCAGTAAGTATTGTGTTGTCACTAGCTGGTGCCCTTGTGCAAAAAAGCAAATGCTAGTGCCTTTTTTTATGCAGGAACCTCTCCTGGTCTGTATAATAGATGATTCTTTATTACTACAGCTCTCTGTAAGTATTGTGTTGTCACTAGCTGGTGCCCTTGTGCAAAAAAGGAAATGCTAGTGCCTTTTTTTATGCAGGAACCTCTTCTGGTCTGTATAATAAATGCTTTATTACTACAGCTCTCAGTAAGTATTGTGTTGTCACTAGCTGGTGCCCTTGTGCAAAAAAGGAAATGCTAGTGCCTTTTTTATGCAGGAACCTCTTCTGGTCTGTATAATAAATGCTTTATTACTACAGCTCTCAGTAAGTATTGTGTTGTCACTAGCTGGTGCCCTTGTGCAAAAAAGGAAATGCTAGTGCCTTTTTTATGCAGGAACCTCTTCTGGTCTGTATAATAAATGCTTTATTACTACAGCTCTCAGTAAGTATTGTGTTGTCACTAGCTGGTGCCCTTGTGCAAAAAATGAAATGCTAGTGCCTTTTTTATGCAGGAACCTCTTATGGTCTGTATAATAAATGCTTTATTACTACAGCTCTCAGTAAGTATTGTGTTGTCACTAGCTGGTGCCCTTGTGCAAAAAAGGAAATGCTAGTGCCTTTTTTATGCAGGAACCTCTTCTGGTCTGTATAATAAATGATGCTTTATTACTACAGCTCTCAGTAAGTATTGTGTTGTCACTAGCTGGTGCCCTTGTGCAAAAAAGCAAATGCTAGTGCCTTTTTTTATGCAGAAACCTCTCCTGGTCTGTATAATAGATGATTCTTTATTACTACAGCTCTCTGTAAGTATTGTGTTGTCACTAGCTGGTGCCCTTGTGCAAAAAAGGAAATGCTAGTGCCTTTTTTTATGCAGGAACCTCTTCTGGTCTGTATAATAAATGCTTTATTACTACAGCTCTCAGTAAGTATTGTGTTGTCACTAGCTGGTGCCCTTGTGCAAAAAATGAAATGCTAGTGCCTTTTTTATGCAGGAACCTCTTATGGTCTGTATAATAAATGCTTTATTACTACAGCTCTCAGTAAGTATTGTGTTGTCACTAGCTGGTGCCCTTGTGCAAAAAAGGAAATGCTAGTGCCTTTTTTATGCAGGAACCTCTTCTGGTCTGTATAATAAATGATGCTTTATTACTACAGCTCTCAGTAAGTATTGTGTTGTCACTAGCTGGTGCCCTTGTGCAAAAAAGCAAATGCTAGTGCCTTTTTTTATGCAGGAACCTCTTCTGGTCTGTATAATAAATGGTTTATTACTACAGCTCTCAGTAAGTATTGTCTTGTCACTAGCTGGTGCCCTTGTGCAAAAAAGCAAATGCTAGTGCCTTTTTTATGCAGGAACCTCTCCTGGTCTGTATAATAGATGATTCTTTATTATTACAGCTCTCTGTAAGTATTGTGTTGTCACTAGCTGGTGCCCTTGTTCAAAAAAGCAAATGCTAGTGCCTATTTTATGCAGGAACCTCTTCTGGTCTGTATAATAAACAATGTACTTTCCCTCCTGTTAAACAGTCAGTGCTGAGTACACTCCTATGTCACCCAAGATATAAGGTGAGATCTACTGGGTCCAGACACTTACTTCTGAGTATCTTAGTTATGTGCACTGAAAACTAAAGAGAACAAAACTGTGCTGATTTTGTTTCTATGTATGTGTGGGGGGCCCTGATTAATGGTTTTGTAAGGGGCTGTACAAGGATGTCAGTAGTATGTTAGGACTGTACATGGATGTCAGCACTTTTCTGGAAATGTACATGATGTCAGCAATATGCTAGGGCTATAAATTGATGTTATAAATATATGTTTTTTTCCCATTAAAATTCTGTTTTTATAGCCTTATTTCTATCATTTCTTAGGTGCTTTGCTTCCCTTGTATTTTAACTATTAGATATAGAATTTCATAGTGGGCAGGGTTTTAGTACTTGGGCCACTAAATTGTACTTGCCCCCTGGTTCCAAAATTGCCAGTCATCCCCTGCATTTTTTTATGCATTAGTTGCATTAGGGAGTTTCTGGTTTTAACATGTGGTCAGATTGTTTGGAAGCCTTGTTTGTGTGCTTGCAAGTATTTTATCCTGCCTGGGTCAGAATTCAGTCTACACCAAAATCGCTATTATTTAAAAAGATACAGGGAGTGCAGAATTATTAGGCAAGTTGTATTTTTGAGGATTAATTTTATTATTGAACAACAACCATGTTCTCAATGAACCCAAAAAACTCATTAATATCAAAGCTGGATAGTTTTGGAAGTAGTTTTAAGTTTGTTTTTAGTTATAGCTATTTTAGGGGGATATCTGTGTGTGCAGGTGACTATTACTGTGCATAATTATTAGGCAACTTAACAAAAAACAAATATATACCGATTTCAATTATTTATTTTTACCAGTGAAACCAATATAACATCTCAACATTCACAAATATACATTTCTGACATTCAAAAACAAAACAAAAACAAATCAGTGACCAATATAGCCACCTTTCTTTGCAAGGACACTCAAAAGCCTGCCATCCATGGATTCTGTCAGTGTTTTGATCTGTTCACCATCAACATTGCGTGCAGCAGCAACCACAGCCTCCCAGACACTGTTCAGAGAGGTGTACTGTTTTCCCTCCTTGTAAATCTCACATTTGATGATGGACCACAGGTTCTCAATGGGGTTCAGATCAGGTGAACAAGGAGGCCATGTCATTAGATTTTCTTCTTTTATACCCTTTCTTGCCAGCCACACTGTGGAGTACTTGGACGCGTGTGATGGAGCATTGTCCTGCATGAAAATCATGTTTTTCTTGAAGGATGCAGACTTCTTCCTGTACCACTGCTTGAAGAAGGTGTCTTCCAGAAACTGGCAGTAGGACTGGGAGCTGAGCTTGACTCCATCCTCAACCCGAAAAGGCCCCACAAGCTCATCTTTGATGATACCAGACCAAACCAGTACTCCACCTCCACCTTGCTGGTGTCTGAGTCGGACTGGAGCTCTCTGCCCTTTACCAATCCAGCCACGGGCCCATCCATCTGGCCCATCAAGACTCACTCTCATTTCATCAGTCCATAAAACCTTAGAGAAATCAGTCTTGAGATATTTCTTGGCTCAGTCTTGACGTTTCAGCTTGTGTGTCTTGTTCAGTGGTGGTCGTCTTTCAGCCTTTCTTACCTTGGCCATGTCTCTGAGTATTGCACACCTTGTGCTTTTGGGCACTCCAGTGATGTTGCAGCTCTGAAATATGGCCAAACTGGTGGCAAGTGGCATCTTGGCAGCTGCATGCTTGACTTTTCTCAGTTCATGGGCAGTTATTTTGCGCCTTGGTTTTTCCACACGCTTCTTGCGACCCTGTTGACTATTTTGAATGAAACGCTTGATTGTTCGATGATCACGCTTCAGAAGCTTTGCAATTTTAAGAGTGCTGCATCCCTCTGCAAGATATCTCACTATTTTTGACTTTTCTGAGCCTGTCAAGTCCTTCTTTTGACCCATTTTGCCAAAGGAAAGGAAGTTGCCTAATAATTATGCACACCTGATATAGGGTGTTGATGTCATTAGACCACACCCCTTCTCATTACAGAGATGCACATCACCTAATATGCTTAATTGGTAGTAGGCTTTCGAGCCTATACAGCTTGGAGTAAGACAACATGCATAAAGAGGATGATGTGGTCAAAATACTCATTTGCCTAATAATTCTGCACTCCCTGTAGATAACGCCTTTACAACCCATTCCCCAGCTTTGCACAATTAACATTGTTATATTAATATACTTTATAACCGTTTAATCTCTAAATTTCTGACTGTTTAAGCCACTACAGACAGCCTCTTATCACATGCTTTTTTATTAGCTTTTTCACAACAAGAGACTAATTTATGTGTCATATAGATAACATTGTGCTCTCTCCCTTGGAGTTGTGCAGGACACAGCACTAACTGGCTAAAATGCAAGTCAATAGATAATAAATAAATAGCCCTGAGATAAGGGGACTGTCTGCAGAGGCTTAAATACAAGATATTAGATACTATTCTAATAGTCATTGTGTAACCGGCTAATTTATTCGTAAATTTAAGTTACCTCTATTAGGTTCATATATGTGCTTCTCAGGCCTATCATAGCCACTGCCTCACTAGCTTCTGAGCTCACTGCACGTCACTGACACACACATATATAACTATATATACACACAAGTATTGTTATAAAGCAATAAGGGAACATTCAACTTAAACATAATCCGTTGCAACCTTAAACAATTTTCGAATAACACAGTATGCAACATTAAATGAGAATATGTGATTTAGATGACATATATTCAAAACAAGGCCAAGGACAGCAATAGTGATCATGGGCACTTTAAACATAGGATCCTGGGGTATAGCAGATTTACAATTACTGCATATGTCCCCAAATGATTCCTCCCCTCTCAGATTTATAATTCACTAGTGGTGGACTGAAAGTTAGTAAGAGAAAGGAGGCGCCTCGTGGTGCAATAAATCACTACAGCATAAAAAAATGGCAATGTAGCCAAGAAACGCGTTGCTTGTGTATGCTTTTAATAAACTAACATTGGTTTTATTCATAAATCTGCTACTGGTGTGTCTCTGGATTCAGCCGTTGTCGGAGGACGTGAAGAATTAGAATCTGCCGGCAGTCAGCAGATATCGTACCGCTCCTTGTATCCTGAGACGGGAGGTGAGCCTACCGGATGGCTCTGAGGATCTGGTATGTTTTACTTGCACTGCTTCAGTGTTTCCCTCATGTGAGTTTGATTCTGATTTTGTCAAGCTATAGTGATTTATTGCACCATGAGGTACCTCCTTTCTCTTACTATCTTTTAGATCTGGGCCCTGCATGCTGTTCCTAATAAGAAGTGGAAGCCAGTGGAATAGGCTGGGAGAATCTTTCCATGTCGATTTGTGTCCCAAGTGTGTATCCATCTTGCTTTCCACTGTAGTAATAATTTTCTCTATCACCCCCTTTTGTTCGGGGGGCACATGATCAATGAGGATAACATTTAGGTCCTTGACT
This sequence comes from Bombina bombina, assembly GCF_027579735.1. Lineage (NCBI taxonomy): Eukaryota > Metazoa > Chordata > Amphibia > Anura > Bombinatoridae > Bombina > Bombina bombina. The sequence continues at coordinate 262,775,055 of NC_069503.1, forward strand.
CTGTGTCCATTCTCCAGGAAATGTCACTAGTTGATTGCTCTTTCTTTCTTTGTTGTGCAAGTCCTAATATATTTGATGTGGTATTTTTTTGTTCAATTAGAGTATTTTATGACTTGCACAACAATGTTTTGAATTTATCTATTAAACTATTGCTGTGGCAAATTTTAGGAAGACTGTTGATGACATTAGGACTTGCATGGTGAACCATCGCCTGGCCAGCAGTAATGCACTCAAAGAAAGAAAGATTGATCAACCAGTGGCATGCCATTTCCTGGAGAATGGGCACATATTAGCAATAAAACACTGAAATTGCAAGCAATCTACATACACAAATGTTCAACACCATTTAAATTGTTATTTTCTTAGTAACATTTGCATTGTCTTTCTTCGATGACATGAAAGCTTAACGAACCTCCTCTGCTCAGGCCAACTAGAGCAGTATTTCTCAACCCTGGCCCTCAAGTACCCCCAACAGTCCAGGTTTTCATTATAGCTGAAGCAGTGCACAGGTAAGGTGATCAGCTGATCAGTAACCATGGTTACTAAGCTGCTCTCACTGATCAACTGATTATTTTACCTGTTTACTGGTTCAGCTATAATGAAAACCTGGACTGTTGAGGGTACTTGAGGACCACATGGTGATCAAACGATGACTGAGTAGAATACACAAGAGTTAGCCTTGGGAAGCCTGAAGTATGGACAGCAAACACTAGCAAAACTAATAATGAAATTACATTGGAAAAGTTGTTGTTTTTTTACCCCGCATAATTAAACATTTATATTACAATCTCAAAATGTTTGATATTCCTTTAATGTATTCCATAGGGGCTGTCTCTGTTAGGCCATTTTCCCATAGAGTTGTATTAACTTTAAGCCACTATTATGACCCACAAAAAAATATGAAAAGTTTATTTATAAACTCTATTGCTATTATTTGCATACAACTATGTGTTTACCCCTGAAAAGGAGTTAAATACACAGTTCAAGTCAACTCCAGAGCACTACTGGGAGCTAGCTGAAAACATCTGGCGAGCCAATCATAAGAGGCGTGTGTAACCATCAATCACCAGCTACCTGCCAATAAAGCAATGAATGATTCCCTTTTTATATTTATAAGGCTTAGGATATGTACATATGCTTTTCATCAAAGGATATCAACAAAACAAAGTAAATATAATAACAGAAATTTTGACTTTCATGTCTCATTAATATGGACCCGTATAAGCTCTGTCCCCATCATTCACACCCAACCTCCTTTGAAATGAAGCTTTCCATTTTGACCTTGGTCCCGAATTAGTATTCTTAAAGACATCAAGCAACTACATCTCAAAAGGTCTGTATGGAAAATAAATGTTTTAACAAAATTGTCATTATTGTTCAGTCCTTGGAGAAACCTGGTCTTATCTCCTCTACTGAGGCCAGTTAGAGAAAGCTACAAATAAGCTTCTTCAGTGATCAAAACAGGACATCAATGACTGTGTAGAATGTGGCTGTGTTAGGCTTGGTAAGCATGAAGCAGGCACTTCCAATTCCAGTTAGAGTCTACTAGAATTGCCTATCTAGGTATACTTTTTTTAAAAAAAAGGATACCAAGAGAAGGAAGTGAATTTGATAACAATTAATTGGTCTCTTAAAAATGCATGCTCTATTGTAACCATGAAAGCTTAATTTTTACTTTTATGTTCCTTTAAAGCAAGAGTAAATAACTATTTTAAAGCATTTTGCCTACGGTCCTAAGTTTTGCCTATGAATCAGTCCCTCTGCTTTTTTAAACATTTATATTGAATCACCGTACAGCCAACCATAAGCCATACTACCAGCCCTACTAACAGCATGCAGAATATGCCTTCTCCTCTCGATTGTTAACCATACACTTGGCTAGTTAGATTATGATTGGCTGTATCAGAGACATAAATGTTAAAGACTCCAGAGCATAGACTTTTAAAGAAACTTCAACATAGGCAACTGACTGGGGAAGTTTAATGATAATGACAAATAGAATTAATTCCAGCAATACTAATAATCATAATAGCAGAAGAGAACAATGATAATTTCAGAGACAACATAATATCAGTATGCCTAGATGTAAAGTTAACAAAACTTGTTATAAACCTCTTTTGTATCTTATTTATCCTCCTTGAATTTATGAGGTTACTTTTGAACCTCCTCTAGAATGTGAGCTTTACTCAATGGAGGGAACAATAATACACTTTCTTCATATAAGTATTACATCAAAGGGAAACAATAGTTCCAATCAGTAATATATGATACAATCAAACAGCCCAATAAGTGAAACAATAAAAGAGAAAATACATCACAAAAGGTTCTACATTAAACATTCCTCTTAGAACTTTATAGGCCACTTTTGGACATAACCCAAACCTTAAAGGGATACTAATGATTCAGATAGAGCATGCAATTTTAAGCAACATTTTTCATTTACACCTAGTATCAATTTTTCTTCATTCTCTTGCAATCTTTATTTGAAAAAGCAGGAATCTAAGCTTAGAAGTCGACCCATTGATTGGTGGCTAAATTTAACATAATATGAGAGGGAAAAATAACTGAAATATAAGAGACCACTCTTGAGCCTAGGAGCTGTGAATATCTAACGAAGTTAAGGATGCAATTTAGGAAGGTAACATATATTAAAGGGATATGAAACCCAAAAAAAAACTAATTTTGTGATTCAGAGTATACCATTTAAAAAAAAGTTTCCAATTTAATTCTATTGTGAAATTTGCTTTATTCTCATGATTTGTGCTTAAGAGATACCTAGGTAGACATCTGAAGCGCTGCATGGCAGGGAATAGTACTGCCATCTAGTGTTCTTGCAAATGGATACAATTCTTGCAAAACTGCTGCCTTATAGTGCTCTGGAAATGGGCAGGCTTTTTTTTTTAATAGAAGTAAATTAGAAAGTTGTTTAAAATCACATGCTCTATCTGAATCATAAAAGAATAATGTCTCTGGAATTAAGTTGTGAGCTAATATATAAAAGTAAGCCAAGGTTGCATCCTAGTTAACAGACGTCACAAATAATAGGCATATAACATTTTTGTGAGAAGAAGTGTGAGAAATGAGTAATGTAAAAACAGAATTTATGTTTACCTGATAAATTACTTTCTCCAACGGTGTGTCCGGTCCACGGCGTCATCCTTAATTGTGGGATATTCTCTTCCCCAACAGGAAATGGCAAAGAGCCCAGCAAAGCTGGTCACATGATCCCTCCTAGGCTCCGCCTTCCCCAGTCATTCGACCGACGTAAAGGAGGAATATTTGCATAGGAGAAACCATATGATACCGTGGTGACTGTAGTTAAAGAAAATAAATTATCAGACCTGATTAAAAAACCAGAGCGGGCCGTGGACCGGACACACCGTTGGAGAAAGTAATTTATCAGGTAAACATAAATTCTGTTTTCTCCAACATAGGTGTGTCCGGTCCACGGCGTCATCCTTACTTGTGGGAACCAATACCAAAGCTTTAGGACACGGATGAAGGGAGGGAGCAAATCAGGTCACCTAGATGGAAGGCACCACGGCTTGCAAAACCTTTCTCCCAAAAAACAGAATTTATGTTTACCTGATAAATTACTTTCTCCAACGGTGTGTCCGGTCCACGGCGTCATCCTTACTTGTGGGATATTCTCTTCCCCAACAGGAAATGGCAAAGAGCCCAGCAAAGCTGGTCACATGATCCCTCCTAGGCTCCGCCTACCCCAGTCATTCGACCGACGTTAAGGAGGAATATTTGCATAGGAGAAACCATATGTTACCGTGGTGACTGTAGTTAAAGAAAATAAATTATCAGACCTGATTAAAAAAACCAGGGCGGGCCGTGGACCGGACACACCGTTGGAGAAAGTAATTTATCAGGTAAACATAAATTCTGTTTTCTCCAACATAGGTGTGTCCGGTCCACGGCGTCATCCTTACTTGTGGGAACCAATACCAAAGCTTTAGGACACGGATGAAGGGAGGGAGCAAATCAGGTCACCTAAATGGAAGGCACCACGGCTTGCAAAACCTTTCTCCCAAAAATAGCCTCAGAAGAAGCAAAAGTATCAAATTTGTAAAATTTAGAAAAAGTGTGCAGTGAAGACCAAGTCGCTGCCTTACATATCTGATCAACAGAAGCCTCGTTCTTGAAGGCCCATGTGGAAGCCACAGCCCTAGTGGAGTGAGCTGTGATTCTTTCAGGAGGCTGCCGTCCGGCAGTCTCATAAGCCAATCGGATAATGCTTTTAATCCAGAAGGAGAGAGAGGTAGAAGTTGCTTTTTGACCTCTCCGTTTACCAGAATAAACAACAAACAAAGACAAAGTTTGTCTGAAATCCTTAGTAGCTGCTAAGTAAAATTTGAGAGCACGAACTACATCCAAGTTGTGCAACAAACGTTCCTTCTTTGAAACTGGTTAGGACACAAAGAAGGCACAACTATCTCCTGGTTAATGTTTTTGTTAGAAACAACTTTTGGAAGAAAACCAGGTTTAGTACGCAAAACCACCTTATCTGCATGGAACACCAGATAAGGAGAAGAACACTGCAGAGCAGATAATTCTGAAACTCTTCTAGCAGAAGAAATTGCAACCAAAAACAAAACTTTCCAAGATAATAACTTAATATCAACGGAATGTAAGGGTTCAAACGGAACTCCCTGAAGAACTGAAAGAACTAGGTTGAGACTCCAAGGAGGAGTCAAAATTTTGTAAACAGGCTTGATTCTAACCAGAGCCTGAACAAAGGCTAGAACATCTGGCACAGCTGCCAGCTTTTTGTGAAGTAACACAGACAAGGCAGAAATCTGTCCCATCAAGGAACTTGCAGATAATCCTTTTTCCAATCCTTCTCGAAGGAAGGATAGACTCTTAGGAATCTTAACCTTGTCCCAAGGGAATCCTGCAGATTCACACCAACAGATATACCAAATTATGTGGTAAGTTTTCTGGTTACAGGCTTTCAGGCCTGAACAAGAGTATTAATAACAGAATCTGAGAACCCTCGCTTTGATAAGATCAAGCGTTCAATCTCCAAGCAGTCAGCTGGAGTGGGTCGAACGGACCTAGAACAAGAAGGTCTCTCAAAGGTAGCTTCCATGGTGGAGCCGATGACATATTCACCAGATCTGCATACCAAGTCCTGCGTGGCCACGCAGGAGCTATCAAAATCACCGACGCCCTCTCCTGATTGATCCTGGCTACCAGCCTGGGGATGAGAGGAAACGGCGGGAACACATAAGCTAGTTTGAAGGTCCAAGGTGCTACTAGTGCATCCACTAGAGCCGCCTTGGGATCCCTGGATCTGTATCCGTAGTAAGGAACTCTGAAGTTCTGACGAGAGGCCATCAGATCCATGTCTGGAATGCCCCACGGTTGAGTGACTTGGGCAAGGATTTCCGGATGGAGTTCCCACTCCCCCGGATGCAATGTCTGACGACTCAGAAAATCCGCTTCCCAATTTTCCACTCCTGGGATGTGGATAGCAGACAGGTGGCAGGAGTGAGACTCCGCCCATAGAATGATTTTGGTCACTTCTTCCATCGCTAGGGAACTCCTTGTTCCCCCCTGATGGTTGATGTATGAACTTGGCCCTCGCTAGCTGAGGCCAAGCTTTGAGAGCATTGAATATCGCTCTCAGTTCCAGAATATTTATCGGTAGAAGAGATTCTACCCGAGACCAAAGACCCTGAGCTTTCAGGGATCCCCAGACCGCGCCCCAGCCCATCAGACTGGCGTCGGTCGTGACAATGACCCACTCTGGTCTGCGGAAGGTCATCCCTTGTGACAGGTTGTCCAGGGACAGCCACCAACGGAATGAGTCTCTGGTCCTCTGATTTGCTTGTATCTTCGGAGACAAGTCTGAATAGTCCCCATTCCACTGACTGAGCATGAACAGTTGTAATGGTCTTAGATGAATGCGCACAAAAGGAACTATGTCCATTGCCGCTACCATCAAACCTATCACTTCCATGCACTGCGCTATGGAAGGAAGAGGAACGGAATGAAGTATCCGACAAGAGTCTAGAAGTTTTGTTTTTCTGGCTTCTGTCAGAAAAATCCTCATTTCTAAGGAGTCTATTATAGTTCCCAAGAAGGGAACCCTCGTTGACGGAGATAGAGAACTCTTTTCCACGTTCACTTTCCATCCGTGAGATCTGAGAAAGGCCAGGACAATGTCCGTGTGAGCCTTTACTTGAGGAAGGGACGACGCTCGAATCAGAATGTCGTCCAAGTAAGGTACTACAGCAATGCCCCTTGGTCTTAGCACCGCCAGAAGGGACCCTAGTACCTATGAGAAAATCCTAGGAGCAGTGGCTAATCCGAAAGAAAATGCCACGAACTGGAAATGCTTGTCCAGGAATGCAAACCTTAGGAACCGATGATGTTCCTTGTGGATAGGAATATGTAGATACGCATCCTTGAAATCCACCTTGGTCATGAATTGACCTTCCTGGATGGAAGGAAGAAGTGTTCGAATGGTTTCCATCTTGAACGATGGAACCTTGAGAAACTTGTTCAAGATCTTGAGATCTAAGATTGGTCTGAGCGTTCCCTCTTTTTTGGGAACTATGAACAGATTGGAGTAGAACCCCATCCCTTGTTCTCCTAATGGAACAGGATGAATCACTCCCATTTTTAGCAGGTCTTCTACCCAATGTAAGAATGCCTGTCTTCTTATGTGGTCTGAAGACAACTGAGACCTGTGGAACCTCCCCCTTGGAGGAAGCCCCTTGAACTCCAGAGAATAACCTTGGGAGACTATTTCTAGCGCCCAAGGATCCAGAACATCTCTTTCCCAAGCCTGAGCGAAGAGAGAGAGTCTGCCCCCCACCAGATCCGGTCCCGGATCGGGGGCCCGCATTTCATGCTGTCTTGGTAGCAGTGGCAGGTTTCCTGGCCTGCTTTCCTTTGCTCCAGCCTTGCATAGGTCTCCAGGCTGGATTGGCTTGAGAAGTATTACCTTCCTGCTTAGAGGACGTAGCCCTTGGGGCTGATCCGTTTCTGCGAAAGGGACGAAACTTAGGTTTATTTTTGGTCTTGAAAAGACCTATCCTGAGGAAGGGCGTGGCCCTTGCCCCCAGTGATATCAGAGATAATCTCTTTCAAGTCAGGGCCAAAGAGTGTTTTCCCCTTGAAAGGAATGTCAAGCAATTTGTTCTTGGAAGACGCATCCGCTGCCCAAGATTTTAACCAAAGCGCTCTGCGCCACAATAGCAAACCCAGAATTTTGAAAAACACTAAAAAACTCTAAGCCATCTCCGTGGAGATGTTGCCTGTACAACGGCAAAGAGAATGACTGGGGTAGGCGGAGCCTAGGAGGGATCATGTGACCAGCTTTGCTGGGCTCTTTGCCATTTCCTGTTGGGGAAGAGAATATCCCACAAGTAAGGATGACGCCGTGGACCGGACACACCTATGTTGGAGAAATAGCCTCAGAAGAAGCAAAAGTATCAAACTTGTAAAATTTAGTAAAAGTGTGCAGTGAAGACCAAGTCGCTGCCTTACATATCTGATCAACAGAAGCCTCGTTCTTGAAGGCCCATGTGGAAGCCACAGCCCTAGTGGAATGAGCTGTGATTCTTTCAGGAGGCTGCCGTCCGGCAGTCTCATAAGCCAATCTGATGATGCTTTTAATCCAAAAAGAGAGAGAGGTAGAAGTTGCTTTTTGACCTCTCCTTTTACCAGAATAAACAACAAACAAGGAAGATGTTTGTCTAAAATCCTTTGTAGCATCTAAATAGAATTTTAGAGCACGAACAACATCCAAATTGTGCAACAAATGTTCCTTCTTTGAAACTGGATTCGGACACAAAGAAGGCACGACTATCTCCTGGTTAATGTTTTTGTTAGAAACAACTTTCGGAAGAAAACCAGGTTTAGTACGTAAAACCACCTTATCTGCATGGAACACCAGATAAGGAGGAGAACACTGCAGAGCAGATAATTCTGAAACTCTTCTAGCAGAAGAAATTGCAACCAAAAACAAAACTTTCCAAGATAATAACTTAATATCAACGGAATGTAAGGGTTCAAACGGAACCCCCTGAAGAACTGAAAGAACTAAATTGAGACTCCAAGGAGGAGTCAAAGGTTTGTAAACAGGCTTGATTCTAACCAGAGCCTGAACAAAGGCTTGAACATCTGGCACAGCTGCCAGCTTTTTGTGAAGTAACACAGACAAGGCAGAAATCTGTCCCTTCAAGGAACTTGCAGATAATCCTTTCTCCAAACCTTCTTGAAGAAAGGATAGAATCTTAGGAATTTTTACCTTGTCCCAAGGGAATCCTTTAGATTCACACCAACAGATATATTTTTTCCATATTTTGTGGTAAATTTTTCTAGTTACAGGCTTTCTGGCCTGAACAAGAGTATCAATGACAGAATCTGAGAACCCTCGCTTTGATAAGATCAAGCGTTCAATCTCCAAGCAGTCAGTTGGAGTGAGACCAGATTCGGATGTTCGAACGGACCTTGAACAAGAAGGTCTCGTCTCAAAGGTAGCTTCCATGGTGGAGCCGATGACATATTCACCAGGTCTGCATACCAAGTCCTGCGTGGCCACGCAGGAGCTATCAAGATCACCGATGCCCTCTCCTGATTGATCCTGGCTACCAGCCTGGGGATGAGAGGAAACGGCGGGAATACATAAGCTAGTTTGAAGGTCCAAGGTGCTACTAGTGCATCTACTAGAGTCGCCTTGGGATCCCTGGATCTGGACCCGTAGCAAGGAACCTTGAAGTTCTGACGAGAGGCCATCAGATCCATGTCTGGAATGCCCCACAATTGAGTAATTTGGGCAAAGATTTCCGGATGGAGTTCCCACTCCCCCGGATGAAATGTCTGACGACTCAGAAAATCCGCTTCCCAATTTTCCACTCCTGGGATGTGGATTGCAGACAAGTGGCAGGAGTGAGTCTCCGCCCATTGAATGATTTTGGTCACTTCTTCCATCGCCAGGGAACTCCTTGTTCCCCCCTGATGGTTGATGTACGCAACAGTCGTCATGTTGTCTGATTGAAACCGTATGAACTTGGCCTTTGCTAGCTGAGGCCAAGCCTTGAGAGCATTGAATATCGCTCTCAGTTCCAGAATATTTATCGGGAGAAGGGATTCTTCCCGAGACCAAAGACCCTGAGCTTTCAGGGGTCCCCAGACTGCGCCCCAGCCCACCAGACTGGCGTCGGTCGTGACAATGACCCACTCTGGTCTGCGGAAGCTCATCCCCTGTGACAGGTTGTCCAGGGACAGCCACCAACGGAGTGAATCTCTGGTCCTCTGATCTACTTGTATCGTCGGAGACAAGTCTGTATAGTCCCCATTCCACTGACTGAGCATGCACAGTTGTAATGGTCTTAGATGAATTCGCGCAAAAGGAACTATGTCCATTGCCGCTACCATCAAACCTATTACTTCCATGCACTGCACTATGGAAGGAAGAGGAACAGAATGAAGTATTTGACAAGAGTTTAGAAGTTTTGATTTTCTGGCCTCTGTCAGAAAAATCCTCATTTCTAAGGAGTCTATTATTGTTCCCAAGAAGGGAACCCTTGTTGACGGAGATAGAGAACTTTTTTCTACGTTCACTTTCCACCCGTGAGATCTGAGAAAGGCCAGGACAATGTCCGTGTGAGCCTTTGCTTGAGGAAGGGACGACGCTTGAATCAGAATGTCGTCCAAGTAAGGTACTACTGCAATGCCCCTTGGTCTTAGCACCGCTAGAAGGGACCCTAGTACCTTTGTGAAAATCCTTGGAGCAGTGGCTAATCCGAACGGAAGTGCCACAAACTGGTAATGCTTGTCCAGGAATGCGAACCTTAGGAACCGATGATGTTCCTTGTGGATAGGAATATGTAGATACGCATCCTTTAAATCCACCGTGGTCATGAATTGACCTTCCTGGATGGAAGGAAGAATTGTTCGAATGGTTTCCATTTTGAACGATGGAACCTTGAGAAACTTGTTTAGGATCTTGAGATCTAAGATTGGTCTGAATGTTCCCTCTTTTTTGGGAACTACGAACAGATTGGAGTAGAACCCCATCCCTTGTTCTCCTAAAGGAACAGGATGAATCACTCCCATTTTTAACAGGTCTTCTACACAATGTAAGAATGCCTGTCTTTTTATGTGGTCTGAAGACAATTGAGACCTGTGGAACCTCCCCCTTGGGGGAAGCCCCTTGAATTCCAGAAGATAACCTTGGGAGACTATTTCTAGTGCCCAAGGATCCAGAACATCTCTTGCCCAAGCCTGAGCGAAGAGAGAGAGTCTGCCCCCCACCAGATCCGGTCCCGGATCGGGGGCCAACATCTCATGCTGTCTTGGTAGCAGTGGCAGGTTTCTTGGCCTGCTTTCCTTTGTTCCAGCCTTGCATTGGTCTCCAGGCTGGCTTGGCTTGAGAAGTATTACCCTCTTGCTTAGAGGACGTAGCACTTGGGGCTGGTCCGTTTCTGCGAAAGGGACGAAAATTAGGTTTATTTTTGGCCTTGAAAGACCTATCCTGAGGAAGGGCGTGGCCCTTGCCCCCAGTGATATCAGAGATAATCTCTTTCAAGTCAGGGCCAAACAGCGTTTTCCCCTTGAAAGGAATGTTAAGCAATTTGTTCTTGGAAGACGCATCCGCTGACCAAGATTTTAACCAAAGCGCTCTGCGCGCCACAATAGCAAAACCAGAATTTTTCGCCGCTAACCTAGCCAATTGCAAAGTGGCGTCTAGGGTGAAAGAATTAGCCAATTTGAGAGCATGAATTCTGTCCATAATCTCCTCATAAGAAGAAGAATTATTATTGAGCGCCTTTTCTAGCTCATCGAACCAGAAACACGCTGCTGTAGTGACAGGAACAATGCATGAAATTGGTTGTAGAAGGTAACCTTGCTGAACAAACATCTTTTTAAGCAAACCTTCTAATTTTTTATCCATAGGATCTTTGAAAGCACAACTATCTTCTATGGGTATAGTGGTGCGTTTGTTTGGAGTAGAAACCGCCCCCTCGACCTTGGGGACTGTCTGCCATAAGTCCTTTCTGGGGTCGACCATAGGAAACAATTTTTTAAATATGGGGGGAGGGACGAAAGGTATACCGGGCCTTTCCCATTCTTTATTTACAATGTCCGCCACCCGCTTGGGTATAGGAAAAGCTTCGGGGGGCCCCGGGACCTCTAGGAACTTGTCCATTTTACATAGTTTCTCTGGAATGACCAAATTCTCACAATCATCCAGAGTGGATAACACCTCCTTAAGCAGAGCGCGGAGATGTTCCAATTTAAATTTAAATGTAATCACATCAGGTTCAGCTTGTTGAGAAATTTTCCCTGAATCTGAAATTTCTCAGTCAGACAAAACCTCCCTGGCCCCCTCAGACTGGTGTAGGGGCCCTTCAGAACCAATATCATCAGCGTCCTCATGCTCTTCAGTATTTTCTAAAACAGAGCAGTCGCGCTTTTGCTGATAAGTGGGCATTTTGGCTAAAATGTTTTTGATAGAATTATCCATTACAGCCGTTAATTGTTGCATAGTAAGGAGTATTGGCGCGCTAGATGTACTAGGGGCCTCCTGTGTGGGCAAGACTGGTGTAGACGAAGGAGGGGATGATGCAGTACCATGCTTACTCCCCTCACTTGAGGAATCATCTTGGGCATCATTTTCTCTAAATTTTGTGTCACATAAATCACATCTATTTAAATGAGAAGGAACCTTGGCTTCCCCACATTCAGAACACAGTCTATCTGGTAGTTCAGACATGTTAAACAGGCAAAAACTTGATAACAAAGCACAAAAAACGTTTTAAAATAAACCGTTACTGTCACTTTAAATTTTAAACTGAACACACTTTATTACTGCAATTGCGAAAAAGTATGAAGGAATTGTTCAAAATTCACCAAAATTTGACCACAGTGTCTTAAAGCCTTAAAAGTATTGCACACCAAATTTGGAAGCTTTAACCCTTAAAATAACGGAACCGGAGCCGTTTTTATATTTAACCCCTTTACAGTCCCTGGTATCTGCTTTGCTGAGACCCAACTAAGCCCAAAGGGGAATACGATACCAAATGACGCCTTCAGAAAGTCTTTTCTATGTATCAGAGCTCCTCACACATGCATCTGCATGTCATGCTTCTCAAAAACAAGTGCGCAATAGAGGCGCGAAAATGAGACTCTGCCTATGATTAGGGAAAGCCCCTAGAGAATAAGGTGTCCAATACAGTGCCTGCCGGTTATTTTACATAATTCCCAAGATTAAAATAATTCCTCAAGGCTATGGAGTATAAAATATGTTTATATATAAATCGATTTAGCCCAGAAAATGTCTACAGTCTTAAAAAGCCCTTGTGAAGCCCTTTTTTTCTTTCTGTAATAAAAATGGCTTACCGGATCCCATAGGGAAAATGACAGCTTCCAGCATTACATCGTCTTGTTAGAATGTGTCATACCTCAAGCAGCAAAAGTCTGCTCACTGTTCCCCCAACTGAAGTTAATTCCTCTCAACAGTCCTGTGTGGAAACAGCCATCGATTTTAGTAACGGTTGCTAAAATCATTTTCCTCTTACAAACAGAAATCTTCATCTCTTTTCTGTTTCAGAGTAAATAGTACATACCAGCACTATTTTAAAATAACAAACTCTTGATTGAATAATAAAAACTACAGTTAAACACTAAAAAACTCTAAGCCATCTCCGTGGAGATGTTGCCTGTACAACGGCAAAGAGAATGACTGGGGAAGGCGGAGCCTAGGAGGGATCATGTGACCAGCTTTGCTGGGCTCTTTGCCATTTCCTGTTGGGGAAGAGAATATCCCACAAGTAAGGATGACGCCGTGGACCGGACACACCTATGTTGGAGAAACAATTTTGACACCGTTTGATAAGTTAGATGGCGTCATCACTGGATGAGCAGTACACAAAAGTATGAGCTATCTCTATCTGCAAAACACTAGCGGTTCTCTATATACATAAGTGCTATAAGTACAATAGAGAAAATAATACATAACATATTACCTCTAAAGGTCTCACAAACACTAGGTTATCATCAATAGAGATAATACTTATGCACTGACTTCAGATACATAAGCATATAATTTACATATGAAATGAGGAAAGAGGAACGCTGGAACTCAAAGTGAATCAGAGTAGGTTTATTCAGGAGCAGGCTTAACAACACATCAGGTAAGCTCCTATCTGACGCGTTTCGCACATGCGTACATGCGCTTCTTCAGAGATCATATAATTTACAGCCAAGATAACACTGTACTGAACACAAGACAGAACCAAGTTACTGTGTGTAGTTTCCACCATAATTAACCAAAGGACCACAAAGCTATTAGGGTTTGTATAATTAAGCAGCCTTTCTTATAGATCCATGTAATATAAATATAAAAAGGGAATGCTCAATCAATTCACTTATCTCACTTTATGGGCAATAACATACATTAATCTATGTCAGTTACCTAAAAAAGAATGATTAAAGGGACATGAAATCCAAAACTTTTATTTTGTGATTCAGATACCATACAATTTAAAAAAAAAATCAAATGTACTTCTTTGCTGAAATGTTTATCTAGGTAAGCTCAGGAGCAGCAAATAACCTAGGTTCTAGCTGCTGATTGGTGGCTGCATATATATATATATATATATATATATATATATATATATATATATATATATATATTGTCATTGGCTCACACATGTATTAAGTTAGGAAGCAGTAGTGCATTGTGTCTCCTTCAATAAAGGATATCAAGAGAAGAAAACAAATGAGATAATAGAAGTAAATTGGAAAGTTGTTTAAAATCACATGTTCTATTTGAATCATGAAAGAAAATATTTGGGTTTCATGTCCCTTGAATTCCCATAGATGAATGTTGACTAATATTACATTAGCTAGTGAAGATTTGCCAATGGAGCTGCAAGTATGTATAAAACAATTTGCATGTTCTACAAATATTGTGTACAGAATGAAATAGAAGCTATACTCTAGAGCAGTGGTCTTAAAGTACTGGCCCCAGGGCCATATGTGGCCTTCAAAATAGTTTTATCTGGCCCTCCCTTGTTTAATAGGTAAATGATTAATTTGGGCTGTCTTTTTTTTTTTTTTTTTTTTTTAAGGGTTCTAAGAAGAATAACTAGTTGATGTTCTATATAGGCACTCACAATATAAATATAAAGACAAGCGTCCAGTGTAGACTCCCACCATGCACTGCTTTGATAAATGTCACTTTTTACATTATACGGTTCCAGAATGATCACTTCACTTGGCACTCACAAGATAAATATAGACAACTGTGTATGTCTATTGTGGGCTACAACTCCCACCATTCACTACTACTTGGTTAAATGTTGCTGCCAGTTCCGGAGCACTTACTCAGTTCAAGCAGACCCCAGGCCAGTGGCCCCCAGATGCATTGAGCTTGATACCCCTGCTCTATAGTCTGAGCACACAAGAAAAATATTCTCCTGTTATAGAGAGTTACAGTACATAAACCCTAACTTAAAGGGACATTAAAATTAAACATACATGGATTGGATAGAATGACATATTAAACAACTTTCCAATTGACTTATGTTACCAGTTTTGCTTAGTTCTCTTGGTATCCATTGTTAAACAGTAATCCAGGTGAGTTCAGGAGCATGCATGTGTCTTTAGCCATCTAGGCGCAGTGTTTGCAACAATATCTATACCAATGTTATATATAGTTGCAAACACAGCTGCCATAGAATGCTATAGACACTGTATGGTAGCAAAGTTTGCAACAATGTATAATATTGTTTTAAACATTCTTGCAAACACTGTTGCCAGATGGCTAAGGACACATGTATGCTCCTGAGCTCTTCTAGGATTACTTCTTAACAAAGGATACCAAGAGAACTAAGCAAAATTGATAATAGAAGTAAATTTAAAAAATTGCTTAAAATTGCATGCATTTGAATTATGAATGTTTAATTTTGACTTTACTGTCCCTTTAAGGGGAAACTACCTAGTCGCCCCCGGCAGCAGCCAACTGAAGTAATTTATGGGAGTTTAAGATGGGTATGATGATAGTAAATAACACACATAGTTAAAAAAAAAAAATGCTGTAAAAGTGAATGAGAGCAGATATCCTCACTTATATTTATTTAATATATTGGACAGCATGTTTCTGAAAACTGAATTAACCCCTTAATAACCAGCAACATAGCCTGTATGTCGCTGGTCTTTCTATGGGACTGACTTTTTCAATAGTGAGTCTGCGCTATTTTAACAAGCCATAAGGGAGGGTCTAATAGCGCGTTATTGCTTTGAGTGGCAAGACCCGTCCTATTATACCCAGACATTCCCTTAACAAACAGTGATGTACTTACTTCGTGGTCGTTATGGGGTTAATAAGTGGTTATTGGAATAGTATCCCTCATTAGTAGTAAGGCTGTGTGAACGTAATATTATATAAAACATCTAAATAGTCTAAGAAACATATACCAAAGTCACACTATTATTGCACTATTATGGCAGATGGCCAGGGTACAATCTTCTTGCAGTGTTACTATCAGTTTTTACACCATGCAGGCAAAAGAAAGAAATGCTCAAAGGAGAATAACTAGCCGTAGTTAAAGGGATATGAAACCCAATCATTATCTTTTGTGATTCAGACACATATAATTTAAAAAAAGTTTCTAATTTACTTCTATTATCAAATTTGATTTGTTCCCATGATATTCTGTGTTGATACCTAGGTAGGTGTCTGCTGCACTATATGTCAGGATATAGTACTGCCATCTAGTGTTCTTGCAAATGGATAACATACTGGCAAGACAGACAACATATAGTGCTTCCGAAAAAGCCTGGCTCCTGAGATTATGCAATTGCTTGGCGTTGTAGGCTCTAGCCACTCCTCATCATCACTTTGTCTAGGGCTTGTGTTGAGCTGTCTGGCCTCAATTCAAATGGTATAGGAGATTATATTAACTCCATTCTTGGGTAAGTCTATATATGTCACTTAAGATCACCGACTTCTCAGCCTCCTGGGTTAGTGGACGGTGCGGGCACGGGAGCTGGCGCTTTTAGAAACTGGGACTGAAGGAAAATCCCCAATGTGCTCCTTTAGTAATGCACACACCTTCTTCCCAAATTCCTGCTCATAAAAGGCTGTGATATATGTAACAAATGTATAGTACAAGTAAATGCACATATGTATATATATATATATATATATATATATATATATATATATATATATATATATATACACACACAGTTGTATGCAAAAGTTTAGGCACCCCTGACGATTTCCATGATTTTATTTATAAATAATTGAGTGTTTGGATCATCAATTTCATTTTGATCTTTCAAATAACTGAAGGACACAGTAAAATTTCAGTAGTGAAATGAGGTTTATTGGATTAACAGAAAATGTGCAATATGCATCAATACAAAATTAGACAGGTGTATAAATTTGGGCACCCTTGTCATTTTGTTGATTTGAAAACCTGTAACTACCTAGCACTGATTAATTGGAACACACAATTGGTTTGGTGAGCCCATTAAGCCTTGAACTTCATAGACAGGTACAACCAATCATGAGAAAAGGTATTTAAGGTGGTCAATTGCAAGTTGTTGTTCTCTTTGACTCTCCTCTGAAGAGTGGCAACATGGGGGCCTAAAAATAACTCTCAAATGACCTGAATCTGAAAGATTGTTCAACATTATGGTTTAGGGGAAGGCTCCAAAAAGCTATCACAGAGATTTAAGCTGTCAGTGTCCACTGTGAGGAACATAGTGAGCAAATGGAAGACCACAAGCACAGTTCTTGTTAAGGCCAGAAGTGGCAGGCAAATAAAATATCCCACAGACCACCTCCAAAGACCTACAACATCATCTTGCTGCAGATGGTGTCACTGTGCATCGTTCAACAATTCAGCGCACTTTGCACAAGGAGAAGCTGATGCGTAAGAAGCCTTTTCTGCACACATGCCACAAACAGAGTCGCTTGAGGTATGCAAATGCACATTTGGACAAGCTAGCTTCATTTTGGAAGAACTTGCTGTGGACTGAGTTATTTGGTCATAACCAGGGGCGTTATGCATGGTGGCAAAAGAACACAGCTTTCCAAGACAAACACTTGCTACCCACAGTAAAATTTGGTGGATGTTCGATCATGCTGTGGGGCTGTGTGGCCAGCGCTGGTACTGGGAATCTTGTTAAAGTTGAGGGTTGCATGGATTCCACTCAATATCAGCAGATACTTGAGAATAATGTTGAGGAATCAGTCACAAAGTTGAAGTTACGCCGGGGCTGGATATTTCAAAAAGACAGCGACCCAAAACACTGCTCAAAATCTACTCTGGCATTTATGCAGAGGAACAAGTACAATGTTCTGGAATGGTCATCCCAGTCCCCAGACCTGAATATCATTGAAAATCTGTGGGGTGATTTGAAGCAGGCTGTCCATGCTCAGCAACCATCAAACCTAACTGAACTGGAGATGTTTTGCAAGGAGGAATGGTCCAAAATACCTTCATCCAGAATCCAGACACTCATTACAGGCTATAGGAAACGTCTAGAGGCTGTTATTTCTGCTAAAGGAGGCTCTACTAAATATTGATGCAATATTTCTGTTGGGGTGCCCAAATTTATGCACCTGTCTAATTTTGTTTTGATGCATATTGCCCATTTTCTGTTAATCCAATAAACCTCATTTCACTACTGAAATATTACTGTGACCTTCAGTTATTTGACAGATCAAAATGAAATTGCTGATCCAAACACCCAATTATTTATAAATGAAAATCATGGAAATTGTCAGGGGTGCCTAAACTTTTGCATACGACTGTATATACACACAGTATATACACACACATATATATATATATAAACATATAAATAGATCTGCACATATATATATATATATATATATATATATATATACACAGTATATATATATATATATATATATATATATATATACACACACACACAGTATATATATATATATATATATATATATATATATATATATATATATATATATATATATATATATATATATATATATATATATATATATCCAAACACATATATACAACTTTAGACAAGTATGTGTATGTATCTCTATGTTAAAATTCTTTTTCCTGGCTTTTTTTTCTAACACCTGAGACCTCATATCTTTGAGCCCCTATAACTTTTTATGCAATATTTTTTTTTTAATCACTTTTATTAGATAGTGTTATTATGAGTGTAACTATATTGTGTAATGTATTTTTTATTTGTTTTGTGGCACTTTTTTGTTTCGCAAAACAGTTAACCAGAGCTCTGAGGACGCAGTAATCATTCTAGAGTAAATCGTGATTGCGCTCAAGTTTGTAGTACTAACGATAAACCAGATGTGCAAACAGCCGCGATAAACCCCTTTTCACTTGCACGTAACTGTTAAAGCGCGTCAATAGTAATCTGGCCCTAAATGGAAAACTAAAATATGTGCTCCTTTAAATGTTGGGTGTTATTAAAATCCATTGAGGAACATGACTGAAAAAGTTATTTGTCTAAATAAGTAACTAGTGATGGGATGAGAATTGAGATAAACAGTCTGGGATTACTTAGCGAATTGAGTGCAGCACACGGACAAACTTATGACCTCTGGAAAACCTCCCAAATACACTTTGAAAAATTACAACTGTGTATTTTTTATTTTTTTCGCTCTCTCTACTTTTTCGCACATTTTATTGTTTTTGTCAAACAAAATTGTAATTTAAAAAACTCAAATACATTTTAAGAAAAAAATAAATAAGCAGATAACTAAAATATACATTTCAGATTTAGATACATGCATTTTTGCAATACAAATATATTAGCCAAAAATGCTTTTAGTACAAATTACGATAGATTCAGTGATAACGTTTACTGTGCATGGTACATATGTTCCATCCACCCTCATTCACACACCATGCTTACTTAAAGACCAGGTGGGGCATGTATTTGTCAGTGATAATGGAAACTGAGTTATGGCCAATGCCATAGATGCTCTCTGAGCAGACAGAAGGATTATTATTATTATTATCGGTTATTTGTAGAGCGCCAACAGATTCCGCAGCGCTATAAACAAAGGGGGAGTACAACAAAACAATTATAGGGATTAAATGGGTAGAGGGCCCTGCCATGAGTTGCACTGTTGTAGTCAGCTCTTAAGAAGGTGATCTACAAACAGCTGGACTTTTAGGCTTACATGCTAAGGGGGTTCAGGGGATTGCAGTGGAGGAGAGGAATTGGTATTAGGAAAGGTTAGCGTAGGTTGTATGCGTCCCTGAACAGTAGAGACTTTAGGGAGCACTTGAAGCTTTTAAAACTAGAAGAGAGTCTTGTGGAGCGAGGCAGAGAGTTCCACAAGATGGGAGCCAGTCTGGAGAAGTCCTGTAAACGGGAGTGTGATGAGGTGACAAGAGAGGTGGAGAGTAGGAGGTCATGAGTAGAGCGAAGGGGACGGGAGGGAGAGTATCTGGAGACAAGGTCTGAGATGTAGGGGGGGGGGGAGCAGTGCAGTTGAGGGCTTTGTATGTAAGAGTGAGAGTTTTATGTTTGATCCTAGAGGCAAGAGGAAGCCAGTGAAGGGATTGGCAGAGAGGCGCAGCAGATGAAGAGTGACGTGTAAGGAAGATGAGTCTGGCAGAGGCATTCATTATGGATTGTAAAGGAGCTAGGCGGCAGGTGGGGAGACCAGAGAGGACAGAGTTGCAGTAATCAAGGCGGGAAAGAATGAGAGAGTGGATTAAAATCTTAGTTGTGTCTTGTTTAAGGAAGTGTCTAATTTTAGAGATGTTTTTAAGGTGGAAGCGGCAGGCTGTAGCCAAGGACTAAATGTGAGGAGTGAAGGAAAGATCTGAGTCAAATGTGACCCAGAGACATCGGGCATGCGGGGTAGGGGTAATGATGGAGTTGTCGACAGTTATAGAGATATTGGGGGTGGAGATTTTATAAGAAGGGGGGAAAATGAGGAGCTCAGTTTTGGAGAGATTTAGCTTGAGGTAGTAAGAGGACATCCAGGAAGGATGTTTGCTAATATAAGTGTAATACAATTGTATTGCAGAAATGCCTTATTGAAAACTGAAATGCAATTCATTAGTGCATTTTAAATTTACACAGAAGCATTTTTGCAGCAAACATAAAATTGTAAAAATGCTTCCAGCAACATATATTATAGATTATTTTACAAGTCTAACTGTGCACATTGCCCGCTGATTGTAGCACTAAATCACAATCATGTGCAATCCTGTTTCACACTATGGCTCGATTTATCAAAGCCCTACGGCTGCAAGTTCTCACAAGAACTTGCTCGCCGTAATTTAACAAGCAGCAGTGACCAGACCGCGGCTTCCCTAACCTCTTCGCCACCTCTAAGGTGGCGAAATTCAATCTCTGCAGTCTAGTCCGACTGAGGAGATTGACAGCTCCTGCCCGAGCGTGATTGGGTGTGCGCGGGCAGGGGGAGGGATTGCACGCCAGCGCAAAATTGCACTTGTGTGCAATGGTGATTACCTGCAGGTAAATTCACCCCACCACAGGCGAGCTGAGGCATACAGGGGCATGTATATGCGCCCTGTCCGCCTCAGCTTTGATAAATCTAGCCCTAAGTTGTGGTCAAGTGAATTCCCATTTCATGCTAAATTACACTTGTGCATTCCCATTTCACACTAAGTTTCACTTGTGCATTCCCATTTCCCTTTTCACACTAAGTTGTACTCATGTGCACTCTCATTTCACTTTTCACACTAAGTTGTACTCATGTGCACTACCATTTCCCTTTTCACACTAAGTTGTACTCATGTGCACTACCATTTCACTTTTCACACTAAGTTGTACTCATGTGCACTACCATTTCCCTTTTCACACTAAGTTGTACTCATGTGCACTACCATTTCCCTTTTCACACTAAGTTGTACTCATGTGCACTCTCATTTCAATTTTCACACTAAGTTGTACTCATGTGCACTCTCATTTCCCTTTTCACACTAAGTTGTACTCATGTGCACTACCATTTCCCTTTTCACACTAAGTTGTACTCATGTGCACTACCATTTCCCTTTTCACACTAAGTTGTACTCATGTGCATTCACATTTCACACTAAATTGTACTCATGTGTATTCCCATTTCACTTTTCACACTAAGTTGTACTCATGTGCACTCTCATTTCACTTTTCACACTAAGTTGTACTCATGTGCACTCTCATTTCACTTTTCACACTAAGTTGTACTCATGTGCATTCGCATTTCCCTTTTCACACTAAGTTGTACTCATGTGCACTACCATTTCCCTTTTCACACTAAGCTGTACTCATGTGCATTCCCATTTCCCTTTTCACACTAAGATGTACTCATGTGCACTCTCATTTCACTTTTCACACTAAGTTGTACTCATGTGCACTCTCATTTCAATTTTCACACTAAGTTGTACTCATGTGCACTACCATTTCACTTTTCACACTAAGTTGTACTCATGTGCACTACCATTTCCCTTTTCACACTAAGTTGTACTCATGTGCACTCTCATTTCAATTTTCACACTAAGTTGTACTCATGTGCACTACCATTTCCCTTTTCACACTAAGTTGTACTCATGTGCACTACCATTTCCCTTTTCACACTAAGTTGTACTCATGTGCACTACCATTTCCCTTTTCACACTAAGTTGTACTCATGTGCATTCACATTTCACACTAAATTGTACTCATGTGTATTCCCATTTCACTTTTCACACTAAGTTGTACTCATGTGCACTCTCATTTCACTTTTCACACTAAGTTGTACTCATGTGCACTCTCATTTCACTTTTCACACTAAGTTGTACTCATGTGCACTCTCATTTCCCTTTTCACACTAAGTTGTACTCATGTGCATTCACATTTCCCTTTTCACACTAAGTTGTACTCATGTGCACTACCATTTCCCTTTTCACACTAAGTTGTACTCATGTGCATTCCCATTTCACTTTTCACACTAAGTTGTACTCATGTGCACTCTCATTTCACTTTTCACACTAAGTTGTACTCATGTGCACTACCATTTCCCTTTTCACACTAAGTTGTACTCATGTGCACTCTCATTTCACTTTTCACACTAAGTTGTACTCATGTGCACTACCATTTCCCTTTTCACACTAAGTTGTACTCATGTGCATTCACATTTCCCTTTTCACACTAAGTTGTACTCATGTGCACTACCATTTCCCTTTTCACACTAAGATGTACTCATATGCATTCCCTTTTCACACTAAGCTGTACTCATGTGCATTCCCATTTCCCTTTTCACACTAAGATGTACTCATGTGCACTCTCATTTCACTTTTCACACTAAGTTGTACTCATGTGCACTCTCATTTCAATTTTCACACTAAGTTGTACTCATGTGCACTACCATTTCACTTTTCACACTAAGTTGTACTCATGTGCACTACCATTTCCCTTTTCACACTAAGTTGTACTCATGTGCACTCTCATTTCAATTTTCACACTAAGTTGTACTCATGTGCACTACCATTTCCCTTTTCACACTAAGTTGTACTCATGTGCACTACCATTTCCCTTTTCACACTAAGTTGTACTCATGTGCACTACCATTTCCCTTTTCACACTAAGTTGTACTCATGTGCATTCACATTTCACACTAAATTGTACTCATGTGTATTCCCATTTCACTTCTCACACTAAGTTGTACTCATGTGCACTCTCATTTCAATTTTCACACTAAGTTGTACTCATGTGCACTCTCATTTCCCTTTTCACACTAAGTTGTACTCATGTGCACTACCATTTCCCTTTTCACACTAAGTTGTACTCATGTGCACTACCAATTCCCTTTTCACACTAAGTTGTACTCATGTGCATTCACATTTCACACTAAATTGTACTCATGTGTATTCCCATTTCACTTTTCACACTAAGTTGTACTCATGTGCACTCTCATTTCACTTTTCACACTAAGTTGTACTCATGTGCACTCTCATTTCACTTTTCACACTAAGTTGTACTCATGTGCATTCACATTTCCCTTTTCACACTAAGTTGTACTCATGTGCACTACCATTTCCCTTTTCACACTAAGATGTACTCATATGCATTCCCTTTTCACACTAAGCTGTACTCATGTGCATTCCCATTTCCCTTTTCACACTAAGATGTACTCATGTGCACTCTCATTTCACTTTTCACACTAAGTTGTACTCATGTGCACTCTCATTTCACTTTTCACACTAAGTTGTACTCATGTGCACTCTCATTTCAATTTTCACACTAAGTTGTACTCATGTGCACTACCATTTCACTTTTCACACTAAGTTGTACTCATGTGCACTACCATTTCCCTTTTCACACTAAGTTGTACTCATGTGCACTCTCATTTCAATTTTCACACTAAGTTGTACTCATGTGCACTACCATTTCCCTTTTCACACTAAGTTGTACTCATGTGCACTACCATTTCCCTTTTCACACTAAGTTGTACTCATGTGCACTACCATTTCCCTTTTCACACTAAGTTGTACTCATGTGCACTACCATTTCCCTTTTCACACTAAGTTGTACTCATGTGCATTCACATTTCACACTAAATTGTACTCATGTGTATTCCCATTTCACTTTTCACACTAAGTTGTACTCATGTGCACTCTCATTTCACTTTTCACACTAAGTTGTACTCATGTGCACTCTCATTTCACTTTTCACACTAAGTTGTACTCATGTGCACTCTCATTTCCCTTTTCACACTAAGTTGTACTCATGTGCATTCACATTTCCCTTTTCACACTAAGTTGTACTCATGTGCACTACCATTTCCCTTTTCACACTAAGTTGTACTCATGTGCATTCCCATTTCACTTTTCACACTAAGTTGTACTCATGTGCACTCTCATTTCACTTTTCACACTAAGTTGTACTCATGTGCACTCTCATTTCAATTTTCACACTAAGTTGTACTCATGTGCACTACCATTTCCCTTTTCACACTAAGTTGTACTCATGTGCACTCTCATTTCACTTTTCACACTAAGTTGTACTCATGTGCACTACCATTTCCCTTTTCACACTAAGTTGTACTCATGTGCATTCACATTTCCCTTTTCACACTAAGTTGTACTCATGTGCACTACCATTTCCCTTTTCACACTAAGATGTACTCATATGCATTCCCTTTTCACACTAAGCTGTACTCATGTGCATTCCCATTTCCCTTTTCACACTAAGATGTACTCATGTGCACTCTCATTTCACTTTTCACACTAAGTTGTACTCATGTGCACTCTCATTTCAATTTTCACACTAAGTTGTACTCATGTGCACTACCATTTCACTTTTCACACTAAGTTGTACTCATGTGCACTACCATTTCCCTTTTCACACTAAGTTGTACTCATGTGCACTCTCATTTCAATTTTCACACTAAGTTGTACTCATGTGCACTACCATTTCCCTTTTCACACTTAGTTGTACTCATGTGCACTACCATTTCCCTTTTCACACTAAGTTGTACTCATGTGCACTACCATTTCCCTTTTCACACTAAGTTGTACTCATGTGCATTCACATTTCACACTAAATTGTACTCATGTGTATTCCCATTTCACTTTTCACACTAAGTTGTACTCATGTGCACTCTCATTTCACTTTTCACACTAAGTTGTACTCATGTGCACTCTCATTTCACTTTTCACACTAAGTTGTACTCATGTGCACTCTCATTTCCCTTTTCACACTAAGTTGTACTCATGTGCATTCACATTTCCCTTTTCACACTAAGTTGTACTCATGTGCACTACCATTTCCCTTTTCACACTAAGTTGTACTCAAGTGCATTCCCATTTCACTTTTCACACTAAGTTGTACTCATGTGCACTCTCATTTCCCTTTTCACACTAAGTTGTACTCATGTGCACTACCATTTCCCTTTTCACACTAAGTTGTACTCATGTGCACTCTCATTTCACTTTTCACACTAAGTTGTACTCATGTGCACTACCATTTCCCTTTTCACACTAAGTTGTACTCATGTGCACTACCATTTCCCTTTTCACACTAAGACGTACTCATGTGCACTACCATTTCCCTTTTCACACTAAGACGTACTCATGTGCACTACCATTTCCCTTTTCAACGAAAAACAAAGTACTAATGGCACTGCTGAAATTTGGCAATTAGGGTATCCTGTTAATGTCTGGGTTTATTGATGGGATATAATATCCACCAATTTATATTTTTGGCCCAGATTGAGTATATTACAAAGTGGCTGAGGTGCTGTGTACTGGTTTGAACAAAAGAACAAAATCAATCCTGGGATTGAAGAAAGTGTACACTTGTTTAGCACTCTTTCCCTAATTAATGGTGGCAATAATTGAACAGTATATAGGTATACTAGAGAAGGAGGTGTGCTTGGATTTTTTAAAATATAACCTTTATTGGGTAATTTAAAATAAAAACACAAACAAAATCACACACATACAGTTAAGTTAAAAATACAGGTTTGGGTCAATTGGTTTAATTTAATAATCTTGGATTTGGAAAGGAGTTGTGGCATACACAAGGTATGATTCAAATAGAATAATTCTCTGTTTGGAGTATTGAGTAGAAGTCCAATAGGGAACTTATATTCTTCACACTTGTATTCTGATAGTTGGAACTTTTGACCACTTTCTTGTGGACTTTGCTATATATTTTTTATCTCTATTTCAAGGTGGGATCCCAAGTTGTAACACTTTTACATTTAAAAAACTAGCAGTTATCAGGTTGGTACTATATATGGAATTATATATGTCACTGTCTAGGGACTCTAGGTGGAAGTTTCTAGTTACTTGTGAGATGCTTTGTATCTTCTTGTCTATTACACTATGCGTGAATTATATGCATCAATTTTTTGGACTTCCAATTTTGTTCCTGGTGTCTAGTATATTGTTCCATATATCTGAGACATTGTAAACTGCTATAGTAATGAATGCAGTATAGTGTTCCCCCTGGGGTAAATAATACCAGCAGTCTATAGACGTGTTTAAAGTAATGAACTTGCGTCTGCTACTATTATATCTTCTGTATATACATGCTACCGATGTATATCTTAAGTGAGTTTGAAGAAAATATTAACTGGGCTCTCAAGCCTGTTTGAGAGTTTGCCACTTGTATAGAGCTAGGTTGATCTAAAAGTTCTTTTATTCCTTTTTTCTATACAGATTTTTCTGTTCTCTTGGCATAGATTTTAGTGAATTACGTTTTCTAAAATAAAAGGTCACTTTGTATCTGGCCAAGTAGAAAATAAGCTGCTTGATTCGCCAGGTGAAAAAGATGTTAGTATATTATTGTAACCTAACTCAACTTAAAAATTGTCCTTTGATTTAGCACAACTTTTATTTTCTCAATTTTGTAATATATGTTCAGTATTATGGTACAATATCTGGACAGAGTTTCTTTTACTTTACTTTGTATTTGAATCTCTTTCTGATGATAATATTTAAAATAGACTGTTAGGTAGTTAAATCTTAGGAAACACTGTCTGAATTGTTCTTATATTTCACTACTATATGATAGTATTTCACCGGTAACTTCTTACTGCTGTTTGAGTGATTAGTAAGACTATACAGACTGTATATTCATAAAGGGTGAGAAAAATATATCCCTACTGCATCTTCGCGCTAAATATTACTGGTAACTTCTTATGGTCATTAGGCAGAATAGAGAAAGTATTAAGACTGTAAGTTCATATAAGTTACATATGATAATTTTATGGATGTTTAGATTAACAGTCCGTTGATTCTACTCCGTATTTAAAGTGTCTTATTCACATATGGTGGTTATAACAGTGACAACAATCTCTAGTCATTCATAAGAGTATAGTATGTTTGTTACAATTAAATTAGGTTGGTGCGATATACTGATTTCCCAGCCCCTTATTGTTAGTCTAGTAATAATTTGTTTTGCTGCTAGTAGCAAATTAAGTGATTGCTGCTGTTACCAGATGGATCCCAACTCTGAGGACTTATCCACATATAGCGGTTATAGTAATAACTTAAGTGCACCAATCAAGGTGAATTTTGTATCTTATTTTTGGTTACACTGTTGCTTAAATTGTTCCATATTGTATATCTATCTTCAGGCAGTCTAAGTTCTCATGAACACTACCATAGATATAAACTAATTGGTTTTGTTTTTAATGTATAATATATTCGTTTTCAAGTCTCATATCTATGGCTTTATCAATAGACTTTACTGCCGGTAATAAATTAAATCTACCTTGCTATTTGCTCGATAGGACCCAGCTCAGGGGTCAATTAATTTGTCTATGTTTCCAAATCTGCCTTGCTATGTGCTCGATAAGACCCAGCTCAAGGGTCGATTAATTTATCTGTATTTCCAAATCCTAATGTCTAAATATGTTAGACCGGCATTCCTGCTATTTAAAAAATGCTAACATGTATTCATATATTCATGTATGCTAACATGTATTCATGTATTCATGTATTTTGTTTGTGTTTTTATTTTAAATTACCCAATAAAGGTTATATTTTAAAAAATCCAAGCACACCTCCTTCTCTAGTATACCTATATACTGTTCAATTATTGCCACCATTAATTAGGGAAAGAGTGCTAAACAAGTGTACACTTTCTTCAATCCCAGGATTGATTTTGTTCTTTCATTTCCCTTTTCACACTAAGACGTACTCATGTGCACTACCATTTCCCTTTTCACACTAAGACGTACTCATGTGCACTACCATTTCCCATTTCACACTAAGACGTACTCATGTGCACTACCATTTCCCTTTTCACACTAAGACGTACTCATGTGCACTACCATTTCCCTTTTCACACTAAGACGTACTCATGTGCATTCCCATTTCCCTTTTCACACTAAGACGTACTCATGTGCACTACCATTTCCCTTTTCACACTAAGACGTACTCATGTGCACTACCATTTCCCTTTTCACACTAAGACGTACTCATGTGCACTACCATTTCCCTTTTCACACTAAGACGTACTCATGTGCACTACCATTTCCCATTTCACACTAAGACGTACTCATGTGCACTACCATTTCCCTTTTCACACTAAGACGTACTCATGTGCACTACCATTTCCCTTTTCACACTAAGACGTACTCATGTGCACTACCATTTCCCATTTCACACTAAGTTGTACTCATGTGCATTCCCATTTCCCATTTCACACTAAGTTGTACTCATGTGCACTACCATTTCCCTTTTCACACTAAGACGTACTCATGTGCACTACCATTTCCCTTTTCACACTAAGACGTACTCATGTGCATTCCCATTTCCCTTTTCACACTAAGACGTACTCATGTGCACTACCATTTCCCTTTTCACACTAAGACGTACTCATGTGCACTACCATTTCCCTTTTCACACTAAGACGTACTCATGTGCACTACCATTTCCCTTTTCACACTAAGACGTACTCATGTGCACTACCATTTCCCATTTCACACTAAGTTGTACTCATGTGCACTACCATTTCCCTTTTCACACTAAGACGTACTCATGTGCACTACCATTTCCCTTTTCACACTAAGACGTACTCATGTGCACTACCATTTCCCTTTTCACACTAAGACGTACTCATGTGCACTACCATTTCCCTTTTCACACTAAGTTGTACTCATGTGCACTACCATTTCCCATTTCACACTAAGTTGTACTCATGTGCACTACCATTTCCCTTTTCACACTAAGACGTACTCATGTGCACTACCATTTCCCTTTTCACACTAAGACGTACTCATGTGCACTACCATTTCCCTTTTCACACTAAGACGTACTCATGTGCACTACCATTTCCCTTTTCACACTAAGTTGTACTCATGTGCACTACCATTTCCCATTTCACACTAAGTTGTACTCATGTGCATTCCCATTTCCCAT
Organism: Bombina bombina; assembly: GCF_027579735.1. Lineage (NCBI taxonomy): Eukaryota > Metazoa > Chordata > Amphibia > Anura > Bombinatoridae > Bombina > Bombina bombina. Next base: position 262,803,932 of record NC_069503.1, read on the forward strand.
TTCACACTAAGTTGTACTCATGTGCATTCCCATTTCCCATTTCACACTAAGTTGTACTCATGTGCACTACCATTTCCCTTTTCACACTAAGTTGTACTCATGTGCATTCCCATTTCACTTTTCACACTAAGTTGTACTCATGTGCACTACCATTTCCCTTTTCACACTAAGTTGTACTCATGTGCACTACCATTTCCCTTTTCACACTAAGACGTACTCATGTGCACTACCATTTCCCATTTCACACTAAGTTGTACTCATGTGCACTACCATTTCCCTTTTCACACTAAGTTGTACTCATGTGCACTCTCATTTCACTTTTCACACTAAGTTGTACTCATGTGCATTCACATTTCACTTTTCACACTAAGAAATGAATTGACAATGGGAGCAACTATAAATAATTTTGTTAAGGTCCCTGACTTTCTCAAGTCTTAATCAGTTTTACATACAAAGGAAACAGACCACCAACCAACACCCACTAGCAGCCGATTAATTAAAGGGACATGATTCAGAAAGAGCATGCAATTTTAAACAACTTTCCAATTTACTTCTATTACCCAATTGGTTTAGTTCTTTTGGTATCCTTTGTTGCAAAGAATACATACAGTAGATAGGCTCAGGAGCTGCTGATTGGTGGCTGCACATATATGTCTTATGTTATTGTCTGAGCTAGTGCATTGCTGCATCTTTAACAAAGGATACAAAGAGAATGAAGCAATTTAGATAATCAAAGTAAATTTAAAAGTTTAAAATTGTATTCTCTATCAGAATCGTGAAAGAAAACGTTTGGGTTTCATGTCCCTTTAATTAATTATTTCAGGGGCACCAAAACTTTATTTTTATATGGATTGCTAAGCAATAATGGTGGGACTGGCCACACATCACAATAAATTATACTCAGACAATGCCTCAAAATAAAGTTAGATTATAATATTATTAAAGTTAAACATTACACAGGAAATGTGTAACTGTTAATGAGCGCAATTTGTACTACACAAATTTATAAACTTTAGGCAATTAAGCATGTGTGTTTAAACCAAAGAGAATTGTTTAAAGGGCCATTATACACTCATTTTTTCTTTGCATAAATGTTTTGTAGATGATCTATTTATATAGCCCATAAAGTTTTTTTTTTAAATAAATGTGTAGTTTTGCTTATTTTTAAATAACATTGCTCTGATTTTCAGATTCCTAACCAAGCTCCAAAGTTTTATGAGATTACCGTCAGCTACCTTCTACAGCTTGCTCCTGTTTGTGTAAAGGGTCTTTTCATATGCAAAAGAAGTGGGAGGGGGAGTGTCTTATTTGCCACTTGCAGTGGGCTTTCCAACTACCTTTTCAACAGAGCCAAACTGACAGCTTCTAAGTAAGTTTTTAAACAGTTTTATACTGGATTTTTATATCAGTATCTGTGCATCTTATTCTTTATAGTAGTGTCTATTACATGCAGTTATATGAAAATGAGTGTATACTGTCCCTTTAATTGCCTTTCCACAGCAAATTAGTGGTACCTGGTTTCTGCTATGTGGTGCTGAGGGTCACACCAAAAACAATAAAAAAATTGGTGGGACAGATGCGACCTGAAAGCATCAGTTATTTTGTCAGTAAAATGATTCTGTTTATTCACTAGCTCTGTGTGTCAATCACTGTTGTAAAATTTCACTATAACAATAAATATATAAATATTAGCATAACACAGATTGTTACCTAATGAATCACTTTCACTATTAAATACTGAAACGTTGCTTACAATAAAAACCAAATCTCTTACTGAAGGACTGATGCGTTTATTTCCTCCCATTAATCTTCACAAAAGATAAATTGGTATTAACTCCTCTTGTCAGTGATGTCCAAAATGTATGAATCTATATGGTTTCCTTTTGCAGCAGCAGATAATGACAACTTCATCATCTCCTTATTTTTTATTTTTGTGTGTGAAATGGCCAGTCAGTAAATAGCTGACAAGATAGTCACTTTCTCTCTGCTTTATCCATTTCTGTTGTTATTGTAATGTTTGACAAGTATTAAACCACCCTTTCTTTTAAAGGAACATTAAACTTATAATATATATATAAGAAGTTAAGGAGGGCAAAACAAAATAAATGTTTTAAAATAATATAACACTGTCATTTTGCTAGTCCAACTAAAAAGGTGTACACTTCTTGCTCTCTAAGCTAACCAATCAAAGTGTATAATGCATTCCTCCTAACCACCCCAGATCTTGCAGGATTGTTTAGGGTTGGGGGTCTGCTTGCTATAGCTGGCAGGGTTAATGTCCTAGTTTCCAGGGACTATTTCAGCTTCACCCATGCTATTCTACCCCCAACACACTGGTACTTACAATAGCTTAGTATGTGTTTAATCCCACAAAAATGTTAAACACATAGCATGCAGCTCACAAGCAGGACTATATCTATATTTAGTCACTTTGCAGGGGTTAAGCACATAGTTATGTACAGTCAATAATACCAACAACAAAAAATATGCTTACCTGATAAATGTATTTATTTCATGATGGTGAGAGTCCACGAGTCATTACATAGGGAAATACCCCTCCTAGTGGCCAGGGAGGGAATTCCCACTCTCCCCATCACATTCTAACAAATTAGAGCATGCCATTTCTGCACAATGCACCTTTAATAGCATTAAAAGGGCATTCCACATTTTTTTTATAACTTAAATTCAACTGGAGGGATTTCAAAATATATTATTTATATCTATTTTATTTATATTACAAAATAGATTATTTCTAGCCAGGTGTGTGTCTCCCTTCTCCACTAATAATAGCTCTAAGAGTTGTTTTTATCAGTCGGCAAGCATGTATATATATATATATATGTGTGTGTGTGTGTGTATTTGTCCCACCATAACAGAAAATAAATGTTATTGCAGAACTACTATTAACCAGCTGTAGACAACACATGAACATCATGACGTATCTGGAGCCATTTCTGACAAATAATAGGTATCATGTTGTAATAATGAATGGGAATAGCAGGAGGATAATGTCATATGCACATGACTAGAATGCTTACACCAGTCCCCCGGGTGTGAGCTGAGTCACACTGCATGACAACACACACTACAGCCTATTGCAGAGCAGAAGCCTGATGCAGTTTATTATATCACTGGGGGGACGTTCCCTTCAGGTGTATTGCTGGGCAGAAAAACTAGAATTTTTTTTCATGATACCTGAAACATCTTAGAAATTCTGCTAGTGTTACATATTATGTGCTTATTTTCTTAATTAATTCTCACAATTAAACTCCAGCAACAATACTTTTGAAGATCAAGTGAGAAAATACTGTTACTTCCCCAGCTTTGTGCCAGGTCTCTATCAGTGTTATTGCAGCTGTTGTTTAATCACAGATTATATGTTAGATTTAGCATAATGTTGATGGTATTGGAAATGTGTGATTTTCATAGATCAATATACAAGTACAAAAATAAAATGCATGAATATGTAAGAGAATTCTCTTATTGCATTGTTCTATTGATCTAGCTGAACACATCTGGTGAGCCAATAACAAGAGGCATATGTATGTAGCAACCAATCGGCAGCTAACTCCCAGCAGTGCATTGCTGACACTGAGCCTACCTGGTTACGCTTTTCAACTAAGGGTACAAAGAAAACATAGTAAGTTTGATAATAGACGAAAACTGAAAAGTCTCTAAAAAATTTCAGCTCCATCTGAATCATGAAAGTTTAATTTTGATTTTCATGTCCCCTTTAAAGCACAGTATAACTCTATTTAAAGGAACAAACTAGGGTTAAAGGACCACTAAATGCAGAAAAATTGCAAAATTAACAAGTACATAATAAGCAGAGAAGGCAATACCACTTGCTCTGAATTTCAAATAAGCAGTAGATTTTTTTTTCAGTCAAATTTATTTTTTCTCCCATTTTCCGGGCCCCCTGTATCATGTGACAGACATCAGCCAATCACAGACTAGTATACTGTACATATACCCTGTGAGCTTGTGCACATGCTCAGTAGAATCTTGTTCCAAAGAAAGACTGTGCAAAATGTGATAATGGAAGTAAATTGGAAAGTGTCTTAAAACTGCTGCTCTTTCTGAATAATATAAGTTTATTTTGACTTGAGTGCCCCTTTAACTGAGAATTACATATTTGTTTTTTCTTTCACAATATTCTATAACAGTGATATTTTATTGTAACATGCATAAAATAACACTGATTTATGGTTCAGCTTGTCATATTAAAATAAGATTAAAAAAGCATCAATACCATTTTATATATGCATAGTATATAGAGGAACAAGCGGTTTAAGGAACAAGATACTATAGAAATGTTTTAAAATATATTACAGTGCATTACTTTTTTTTTTTAAAGTTAGATGATGCTCAATAAACAAACTTTTTTTGTGTGTGTAAACAATACAGTCATGCACTTCAGATTTTACTTAGAGAGACAGTCTACTTGAAAATTGTTATTCAAGGGACAGTCTACTACAGAATTGTTATTGTTTAAAAAGATAGATAATTCCTTTATTACCCATTTCCTAGTTTTGCATAACCAACATGGTTATATTAACCCCTTCATGCCATTAGGACGTTTCATGCCGTCCTAATAGCTCTGGGCTTTAACGGCATTAGGACGGCATGGAGCGTCCTACTTTATATGACATCCTGAAGCCTCCCCGCCTTTGACGCAAGCAAGAATTGGACTGGGGGCGTGCCTAGCAGTGTAGGCAGACCCCATGATCTGATCCCAGCCATGAAATCACGTGAACTCATCAACGATTGCGTTATTTCATTTTTACAGCAAGTGTTTACATAAGAACTTCATTCCAATGTTAAAGGATTACTTTCTGTTATAATTTTTAAGCTAAATAACTAACATATTAAAGTTAATAAACATTAATTAAAACCTACTGACCTATATTTTCTCCAAAACGAAGTTTCATAACGTTCTAAAAGTTATATCTTTTATTTGCCGATGATGTCACATTATCCTGCCCACTATTTTCAGCACTGAGTGTTCAAATAACTTAAACCAATAACTTTGTGTTTAAAGCGCCATTTTGAAACCTAGGTATTGTAAACGGATTGGTACAGAGCAAAGGATACCCACAGAGTGGGTTTGTAAAACAATTAAATTTGCAGACAAGATTTCTGATATACGGTAGAGATATGTTAATGAAATGCTATTGATAAAAAGCGTATTTGGGGTAGTTAGTTAGTAACAGGCATAGAAAATATTTACTTACAGTGGCCCTTTAAAACATTGATGCCGGCACGAAAGGGTCAATATACTTTTTACCTCTGTGATTACCTTATATCTAAGCCTCTGCAGAATGCCCAATTATTTCAGTTCTTATGACAGACTTGCATTTTAGCCAGTCAGTGCTGACTCAGTTAATAACTCCACAGGAGTGAGCACAATATTATCTATATGGCACAACTGTCAAAATGCACTGAGATAAGAGGCGGCATTCAAGGTCTTAGATATTAGCACATGAGCCTACCTAGATTTAGCTTTCAACAAAGAACACCAAAAAAAAACAAAGCAAATTTGATAAGTAAATTGGAAAGTTGTTTAAAAACAGTGTAATTTAGGTTGCAAAATGGCAGCTGCATGAAATGTATCCCTTTAATATTTACACTGGCTGACAATGAGTTCTAAATTAAAACGGCATTTTTTTTTAGGCTTGAGTCCGATATTTCAAGTCTTTAACTCGTCATCTGCACACTTGCTATTGTAAGGATTTCTAAACCTAATTATAACTAGCCTCAGAAGTAGTTAGAAATGGATACATGTGACTAACTATATTGCACATGAGACTTGCTACAGGATTTCTAAACCTAATTATAACTAGCCTCAGAAGTAGTTAGAAATGGATACATGTGACTAACTATATTACACATGAGACTTGCTACAATTAGCTTTTTAGCCCTAACTATTGCAAGTCAGCGGGTACACTTTATGGAGACTGAAATCCCCAACATAAGCTTTATTATTATTTATTAATCAGCTGAATTAGGCACATTAGTTATTTATGTATAAGCGACTTGATCTATTTCTAATAAGTTGCCTGTTTTTGTTAATAAAAATAAAAATCTTGCACTAATTGTGGATATACAAGTTGGTTGTAGAAGTGGTTTGGGGCTGTTTAAAGAAGGGTCTGCGACCCCAAAACGTCACGTGGCTAATGGGATATGAAAGCCAAACTTTTTCTCATGAATCAGCTAAAACCTGCAATTTTAAACATTCCAATTTACTTACATTATGTAATTTACTTTGTTCTCGTACTATCCATTGCTGGATCAGGAGCAGCAAGTCACTTTCGGAGCTAGCTACTGATTGGTGGCTGCACATTCATACCTTTTGTTACTGGCTTAGCTATGTTCAGCTAGCTCCCAGTACTGCTCCTTCAACAAAGAATACAAAGAGAATGATGCAATGTGATAATAGAAGTAAATTGGAAACTTGTTTAAAATTGTATGCTTTATCCAAATCATGAAAGAAAAATTGTTTTTTTATGACCCATTAATTTAACCCCTTAACGACCAGCGCCGTACCCTGGAGTGCTAATTTATTGTGAGCCCATAAATGGGCAAATCTGTCTGTTTACTGGTGTACGATAAATAACCAGCCATTACACGTGTCTGGTTAATGCTTCTGCAAGCTGGGGGTAGCAATAAGCACTCCGAAATGTTACCACAGGTCAAAACTCTGGTTAATTAAAAAATGCTCAGTAGGAGCTGGAGCCTCAAAAAGTGCCCATATAAAAATAATCTGCAGGTTTTGATGATGAAAGTATAAATATATATTTTTTTAAATTGCATGCTCTATCTGAATCATGAGGCTTTAATTTTGACTTTAGTGACCCTTTAAACATTTTTGCAATTTATTTTTTCCCTCACGTTTCTTTCTCCTGCCTGTCCCTCAATAGAGTATTTTTTTCCCCTCTGGTGATGTTTTTGGCTGTCACCCTATCACGAGCCTAGCCACGTGGCTTGCTGTTTTTAAATGTGCAGACGTGATTGACTGGAGTAAGTGTTTAAAAAAAATGAATAGCAGTTTAGATGGTAATGTCACCTAGGTTCTACAGGTATGTTTTTAAACTAGCCCATTTACCATTACTTTTTAAAAAGACAGTAAAATTAAATGGATTGGATAGAGTACATCATCATTTTAATCAATTTTCCAATTTACTTTAGTTATAAATTTTGTTTAGTTCTCTTGGTATCCTTTGTTAAAGAGTAATCCTTGGTGAGCTTTGTAGCATGCACGTGTCTTTAGCCATCTGGCAGCAATGTATAACATTGTTATAAACAATGATGCAAACACTGCTGCCTTAGACCGCTATAGACATGTGCACACTTATAAGCTCCTCTCAGCCTAGCTAGATTTATTCTAAACAAAGAATATCAAGAGAACAAAACAAATCTGATAATAGAAGTACAATGGAAAGCTGTTTAAAATGTCATGCTCTATCTAAATCACTAATGTTTCTTTTTCACTTTATTGTCTCTTTAATTTGCTTCAAAGTGATCCTCAATTTTTATATACATACAATTAAAATTGCCAGATTAGTAACAGTCTTTTTGATATGATACTATGTAGAAAGAACTAACACAATAGACTATTTCTGTCAATATAAAAAATAATAATTTAAAATAAGAGGTTTTAATTATTGGAGGCGCCCAATGCATCTTATTGCTAATTGTTACTACCCAGACAAGATGCGCCACAGATGCTTTTTACAGAGGAGCTGTTTTACTGTCGCTCTGCTCTCTTCCTTCCCTGCTGTGAGCAAGTTGTCTCGCAGTCAGAAGCCTTGGCAGGTGTATAGCATCCCTCAGCTACCATGTGCAAATACAAAAGCATAAAAATGACAAGGGCTTAATGTCATTTCTTATACTTCCATTCTGACAGCTATGCCAGAGTTAATAAATATTGTATAAAGTCTGCCTGTATACTGTAGCAAGCAATACTAGGCCACATTCCCATAGCAACGCTGTGCTAGAAAAACGTTATCAGTACGTGACCAGGTCTGCCCTATTTTTCCAGAAGATCAGTTGCTTACCTGTTTGTTTACAAAATATGTTTCATTGCCTTTTTACCCCCCTTTAAATAAGGCTCACAACATAAATTGCACTTGGTTAAGAGTCCAGCTTTTATGCTGTTGCTAAGGTTATGTATCACAAACTCTAGAGAAAGAGATCCTACCTCTCTGATTGCTAGAAATAACACCATGAAATAGGCAATAGCAGCTTCACAGAGATATTTAAACAGCAGTGAAATAAAACTCAAGCGTGAACTGCTTTTTTTTATATTAAAGGCAAAGCACAAATACCACAGCAACAATGAAATCCAAAATGTTTCTTTCATGATTCAGATAGAGCATGCGATTTTAAACAACTTTCTAATCTACTTGTATTATCAAATTTTCTTTGTTCCCTTGGCATCTTTTGTTGAAAAGGAGGCATGGTAGCTCAGATGTCAACACTATTTCCTGCCATGTAGTGCTCTTCAACAAATACCGTGGGAACAAAGCCAATTTGATGATAGAAGCAAATTCAGAACTTTTTTTTTTAATTGTATGCTATGTCTGCATCACAAAAGAAAAGCAGACGTTCTAATTCTTTAGAGGATATACATTTTGCATAACTGATCCTAGATTACTAGGTGCCCCCCCCCCCACATACACACATATAAAGTGTTTGAAACAAACAGGTATAGTCCTGTTATATTATGCACAATATATGTTTGAGGCTATTAAACTTCAAACTTTGAGTTATAGTCTAATATTTTAGAGATTGTTGTTTAAAGTCAATATTTCCCACAAGGCTATTTCTTGGCATTCTTATAAATAGTAATACAACCTCTGTAATAGTTTATCAATCCACCCAGCATAAGTGAATAATTACAAAACGTTTCATTCCTAAATTTGGATTTGGTTAACACATGAACACCATTATGTAACAGGAATTGCTGCAGATCATAAAGAAGCAAAACAATAAGCAAAGGATAAAACAACATAAAAAATGAATATATTGATGTCGCCTGTATTGTGTATTTGCTGGTTGTTATGGTTACTTAACAAGCTTAATTCTTAATGAGTGCAATAAACCCGTTATTTTATGTCACTATATGGTTGACAGATTTATCATTTCCAAGCAATTTGACTGGAATCATGAACAATCATTCTGATGTTTATACTGTATTTTATAAAGTTTGTGTTGCTCTGCTGGTTTTAAAACCCAGAAATCTTCCTTGACTTTCTTACCCATATTTTGCAGCTTAGTCAGGGGAAAGAGGAGTTAAAGGGCCATGAAACCCACATTTTTTCTTTCATGATTTAGAAAGAGAATGCAATTTTAAACATCTTTCTAATTTACTTATATTATCTAATTTGTTTTATTCTCTTGATATTATTTGCTGAAAAGCATATCTAGATATGCTCAGTAGCTGCTGATTGGTTGCTGAACATAGAAGCCTTGTGTGATTGGCTCACCATGTGCATTGCTTTTTCTTCAACTAAGGATATCTAAAAAATGAAGCAAAATAAATAATAGAAGTAAATTGTAATGTTGTTTAAATTTGTATTCTCTATCTGAATCATGAAAGAAAGATTTTGGGTTTAGTGGCCCTTTAAGTGCACATACTGGATGTATTTACCAATTCACCCCACGGAAAATATGTGTCAATGATAAAAGTAAATGTTACTTTGCCCTGATTTACACATTATATTCTGCAGCGGATTAGATGATTTTATATTTATAGACAGAGCATAAACATTTCAGTGCTGAATAACTGATGTTTTCTCCCCCCTCCTTTTGGATACAGACAAGTGGATATAAACAGCTATAGTGACACTGAATTGTTAATATAATCCTTGTGTCGCTGTCTTTTTAAATAAATACAGTGTAACTAGATTTAATGGTATAGATCAGCAGCAACCATTTATAACCAAGGGCTTGAGATACAAAAGGATTCAAGGTTTGTCTCTGTTTAAATCACCTATGCTCAAACCCTGGTATCAAGGTTGGGATTCCAATAGTCAGCGGTTAATCAGACAATTTCTGAGTATTTTCTATCCACTTGAGCCCAGTGCAATGGCTCTACTTAGGAGGTCAACAAACGTCAATTTCACCCTTTGAATATATCTACTTAAAGAAACATTAAACACTTTGAGAATGTTACATAAAATGATAAATCGTATACATAAATACATTTTAAACCGCTAGCTCACAAAAAACAAGTTTTGAAATGGGTGGCCGGAGCGAAGGATATTAGAATGACACGGCTAGATTAAAAAGAAAGTTACAGCATATCTTCATTAGAAATAATCAATTAGAGTCCCTGTCAAATATTGTATAGATTTCAGACCTGATTTTAAAACATGTAAAGTTTACCATCACTTTAATCATTGGAGCAACTAGATGTCACAATGGGTGCATATTTCAAAAGATAAAGCAACAACTATATTTTAAGGTCCAGTAATAATATATCATTAAAAAAAACTATCAATTTGCTCAATTTTAGTAGTTTAATGGGTATATTATATTTACATACTAAGTAGTAAAGAGCTTATTTTGCATGCATATATTTTGATCACAATAAATGTCTAGCAAAACCCACACACATACAAAACATTATTAAAAAAAATAATAATACATTAATAATAATTTATTATTATTAATAATAAAAAATTAATATTAATAATAATAAAAAAAATATATATATTAATTAAAAAAATATTAATTAAAAAAATAAAAAATATTAATAATAAAAAAAATAATAATAAATTCACCAAACATTTATTTCCCTTGCACAGAATCTTATGGTCACAAAAGCAGTCAGTGCCAAATAATGGCATGAAAGTGAAAATTAAACTTTCATGCTTCTGATAGAAGGTACCTTTAAAAAAAAATTAAACCATTACCAATTTACCATATATACCCTCTCTCTTAAAATAAATTGTTTTAACCTTGCCCATTTAAACAAAAGTATATTGAGGTGGACTTATGATTGTGCACATGTTTTTAGTAGTGTACGGTAGGCGTTTTTGCTACAATATTTGTAAAAATGTCCTACAAATAGTGCTCAAGACACTTTTAAATTCTACACACTATGGCCTAGATTTAGAGTTCGGCGGTAAAAGGGCTGTTAACGCTCCGCGGGTTTTTTTCTGGCCGCACCATAAATTTAACTCTGGTATCGAGAGTTCAAACAAATGCTGCGTTAGGCTCCAAAAAAGGAGCGTAGAGCATTTTTACCGCAAATGCAACTCTCGATACCAGAGTTGCTTACGGACGCGGCCGGCATCAAAAACGTGCTCGTGCACGATTCTCCCATAGGAAACAATGGGGCTGTTTGAGCTGAAAAAAAACCTAACACCTGCAAAAAAGCAGCGTTCAGCTCCTAACGCAGCCCCATTGTTTCCTATGGGGAAACACCTCCTAAGTCTGCACCTAACACCCTAACATGTACCCCGAGTCTAAACACCCCTAACCTTACACTTATTAACTCCTAATCTGCCGCCCCCGCTATCGCTGACCCCTGCATTACACTTTTAACCCCTAATCTGCCGCTCCGTAAACCGCCGCCACCTACGTTATCCCTATGTACCCCTAATCTGCTGCCCTAACATCGCCGACCCCTATGTTATATTTATTAACCCCTAATCTGCCCCCCACAACGTCGCCGACACCTACCTACACTTATTAACCCCTAATCTGCCGAGCGGACCTGAGCGCTACTATAATAAAGTTATTAACCCCTAATCCGCCTCACTAACCCTATCATAAATAGTATTAACCCCCAATCTGCCCTCCCTAACATCGCCGACACCTACCTTCAATTATTAACCCCTAATCTGCCGACCGGAGCTCACCGCTATTCTAATAAATGTATTAACCCCTAAAGCTAAGTCTAACCCTAACACTAACACCCCCCTAAGTTAAATATAATTTTTATCTAACGAAATAAATTAACTCTTATTAAATAAATTATTCCTATTTAAAGCTAAATACTTACCTGTAAAATAAATCCTAATATAGCTACAATATAAATTATAATTATATTATAGCTATTTTAGGATTAATATTTATTTTACAGGCAACTTTGTAATTATTTTAACCAGGTACAATAGCTATTAAATAGTTAAGAACTATTTAATAGTTACCTAGTTAAAATAATTACAAATTTACCTGTAAAATAAATCCTAACCTAAGATATAATTAAACCTAACACTACCCTATCAATAAAATAATTAAATAAACTACCTACAATTACCTACAATTAACCTAACACTACACTATCAATAAATTAATTAAACACAATTGCTACAAATAAATAAAATTAAATAAACTATCTAAAGTACAAAAAATAAAAAAGAACTAAGTTACAGAAAATAATAAAATATTTACAAACATAAGAAAAATATTACAACAATTTTAAACTAATTACACCTACTCTAAGCCCCCTAATAAAATAACAAAGCCCCCCAAAATAAAAAATTCCCTACCCTATTCTAAAATACAAATATTACAAGCTCTTTTACCTTACCAGCCCTGAACAGGGCCCTTTGCGGGGCATGCCCCAAGAATTTCAGCTCTTTTGCCTGTAAAAAAAAACATACAATACCCCCCCCCCAACATTACAACCCACCACCCACATACCCCTAATCTAACCCAAACCCCCCTTAAATAAACCTAACACTACCCCCCTGATGATCTTCCTACCTTGTCTTCACCATGCCAGGTTCACCGATCCGTCCTGGCTCCAAGATCTTCATCCAACCCAAGCGGGGGCTAGACATCCACTGAAGAAGTCCAGAAGAGGGTCCAAAGTCTTCCTCCTATCCGGCAAGAAGAGGACATCCGGACCGGCAAACATCTTCTCCAAGCGGCATCTTCTATCTTCTTCCATCCGATGACGACCGGCTCCATCTTGAAGACCTCCAGCGCGGATCCATCCTCTTCTTCCGACGACTAGACGACGAATGACGGTTCCTTTAAGGGACGTCATCCAAGATGGCGTCCCTCGAATTCCGATTGGCTGATAGGATTCTATCAGCCAATCGGAATTAAGGTAGGAATTTTCTGATTGGCTGATGGAATCAGCCAATCAGAATCAAGTTCAATCCGATTGGCTGATCCAATCAGCCAATCAGATTGAGCTCGCATTCTATTGGCTGATCGGAACAGCCAATAGAATGCGAGCTCAATCTGATTGGCTGATTGGATCAGCCAATCGGATTGAACTTGATTCTGATTGGCTGATTCCATCAGCCAATCAGAAAATTCCTACCTTAATTCCGATTGGCTGATAGAATCCTATCAGCCAATCGGAATTCGAGGGACGCCATCTTGGATGACGTCCCTTAAAGGAACCGTCATTCGTCGTCTAGTCGTCGGAAGAAGAGGATGGATCCGCGCTGGAGGTCTTCAAGATGGAGCCGGTCGTCATCGGATGGAAGAAGATAGAAGATGCCGCTTGGAGAAGATGTTTGCCGGTCCGGATGTCCTCTTCTTGCCGGATAGGAGGAAGACTTTGGACCCTCTTCTGGACTTCTTCAGTGGATGTCTAGCCCCCGCTTGGGTTGGATGAAGATCTTGGAGCCAGGACGGATCGGTGAACCTGGCATGGTGAAGACAAGGTAGGAAGATCATCAGGGGGGTAGTGTTAGGTTTATTTAAGGGGGGTTTGGGTTAGATTAGGGGTATGTGGGTGGTGGGTTGTAATGTTGGGGGGGGGGTATTGTATGTTTTTTTTTACAGGCAAAAGAGCTGAAATTCTTGGGGCATGCCCCGCAAAGGGCCCTGTTCAGGGCTGGTAAGGTAAAAGAGCTTGTAATATTTGTATTTTAGAATAGGGTAGGGAATTTTTTATTTTGGGGGGCTTTGTTATTTTATTAGGGGGCTTAGAGTAGGTGTAATTAGTTTAAAATTGTTGTAATATTTTTCTTATGTTTGTAAATATTTTATTATTTTCTGTAACTTAGTTCTTTTTTATTTTTTGTACTTTAGATAGTTTATTTAATTTTATTTATTTGTAGCAATTGTGTTTAATTAATTTATTGATAGTGTAGTGTTAGGTTAATTGTAGGTAATTGTAGGTAGTTTATTTAATTATTTTATTGATAGGGTAGTGTTAGGTTTAATTATATCTTAGGTTAGGATTTATTTTACAGGTAAATTTGTAATTATTTTAACTAGGTAACTATTAAATAGTTCTTAACTATTTAATAGCTATTGTACCTGGTTAAAATAATTACAAAGTTGCCTGTAAAATAAATATTAATCCTAAAATAGCTATAATATAATTATAATTTATATTGTAGCTATATTAGGATTTATTTTACAGGTAAGTATTTAGCTTTAAATAGGAATTATTTATTTAATAAGAGTTAATTTATTTCGTTAGATAAAAATTATATTTAACTTAGGGGGGTGTTAGTGTTAGGGTTAGACTTAGCTTTAGGGGTTAATACATTTATTAGAATAGCGGTGAGCTCCGGTCGGCAGATTAGGGGTTAATAATTGAAGGTAGGTGTCGGCGATGTTAGGGAGGGCAGATTAGGGGTTAATACTATTTATGATAGGGTTAGTGAGGCGGATTAGGGGTTAATAACTTTATTATAGTAGCGCTCAGGTCCGCTCGGCAGATTAGGGGTTAATAAGTGTAGGTAGGTGTCGGCGACGTTGTGGGGGGCAGATTAGGGGTTAATAAATATAACATAGGGGTCGGCGATGTTAGGGGTAGCAGATTAGGGGTACATAGGGATAACGTAGGTGGCGGCGATTTGCGGTCGGAAGATTAGGGGTTAATTATTTTAAGTAGCTTGCGGCGACGTTGTGGGGGGCAAGTTAGGGGTTAATAAATATAATATAGGGGTCGGCGGGGTTAGGGGCAGCAGATTAGGGGTACATAAGTATAACGTAGGTGGCGGTCGGCAGATTAGGGGTTAAAAATTTTAATCGAGTGGCGGCGATGTGGGGGGACCTCGGTTTAGGGGTACATAGGTAGTTTATGGGTGTTAGTGTACTTTAGGGTACAGTAGTTAAGAGCTTTATAAACCGGCGTTAGCCAGAAAGCTCTTAACTCCTGCTATTTTCAGGCGGCTGGAATCTTGTCGTTAGAGCTCTAACGCTCACTGCAGAAACGACTCTAAATACCGGCGTTAGGAAGATCCCATTGAAAAGGTAGGCTACGCAAATGGCGTAGGGGGATCTGCGGTATGGAAAAGTCGCGGCTGTAAAGTGAGCGTTAGACCCTTTAATCACTGACTCCAAATACCAGCGGGCGCCCAAAACCAGCGTTAGGAGCCTCTAACGCTGGTTTTGACGGCTACCGCCGAACTCTAAATCTAGGCCTATGTAAATTAATTGTTAAAGGGATAGAAAGATCAATATTGAAGTATGCATAGATGCATTTCAATTTAAAATATAACAATATTCACACTATATATACTACTATTAGCAAAAAAGCTTCAGGTAAATGTATTACTGTTTTTCAGCAGCAAACACACATATGCTGTGAGTTCCCTGTGCACCAGTATTTAAACACCAAACCTCAGAGAATAAGCAGTGATTTGTAAAACTCAAATCAGTAAATATGGTAGATTTAAATTTTCAACAAATGCAAGCTAAAAAGACAATGTAATAGAACTTAATCTGAACTTCAAATGAGTAGTAGATTTTTTTTTTCTGACAAATTTCAAAGTTATGTCTATTTCCACTCCTCCTGTATCATGTGACAGCCATCAGCCAATCACAAATGTATATACGTATAGTCTGTCAATTCTTGCACATGCTCAGTAGGAGTTGGTGACTCAAAAAGTTTAAATATAAAAAGGCTGTGTATAGCTGTTTAAAATTGCATGCTCTATCTGAATCATGAAAGTTTATTTTTGACTTGAGTGGCCCTTTAAATTTTCACTGACAATACACACCACCACCAGCAAAGCATGGTGTTTAAATCCTGATTCTTTTAGTCAAATATAGCATATGTGTGAATGACACTGAAAAACAGCACTTAAAGCATTTTTGCTGACAGAAGATTATTATTATATATATATTATTATATATATATTTATATTTAAAATTGAAATACACCTGTGCACATCTCAATTTGACCTCTCTATCCCTTTAATTGTAACTTCAAAAATAACTTCACTATGTAACCTAGCATAAAACAGCTGGGCATCTTCATATAAAGACAACTTGCATAAATAATAAAATATACACATTACATGATCAACTTCACATGCACAAGACAAGCATATGAATTAATTTAAACATAACAAAAGGCATCATTTTTTAATTTCTTTTCTACCCAGCTAATTGTTTTTATTTCATGACAATGTTTAATTCATTTTTTTTTAAAGGTGAGCTCTGCATTCTGTTGTCTTTATGACACAATAATTGTCTAATTTGTATAATAATTTGTATTTTAGGTAACACTGTAAAACAAACCTGTGCTTAGGCTGATACAAAATACAATCACCATAAAAAAAAAAAAAAAATCTTCAAAAAAAAATTGCAGAAGACATAGTCCAATATAATACACATTATATTCAGCCTTATTTAAGGAAGTTGTTTCTTGCAAAAATACAATACATTTAAGAACACACAATTTTCAACTCTTCTGCCACAAATATTCAAAATGCTTCTGCTT
>NC_069503.1:262825588-262890588 GCF_027579735.1 Bombina bombina
CGTTATGGGTTTAGGGGTTAATATATATATATAGGTAGTTTGCATTGCGGGTTAATGGTGGATTAGGGGTTGATAGTTTGAATAGGTAGTTTGAGATGTTGGGGTTGGCAGATTTACGGATTAATAATTTAGTTATTACTTGCGGTGTGTGGGTTTGATGGCGGATATAGGGGTTGATAGTTTAATTAGGCATATTGCGTTGTGGGGAGTTGTCAGTTTAGGGGTTAATACATTTATTATTAGTTGTGAAAGGGGGGATTACGGATGTAGAGGTTTTACGTGTCGGGCTTATTTTTGGGGGGCGTGTTAGACTTTAACAGGAGATCAGATTATTATTTTTTTTACTTTTCTTAGGCGCCAGCAGTTTCTAAACTGCCGTAAGTCACTAGCGACTCCAGAAATTTATATTTACGCTCATTTCTGGACATCGCTAGTTTATCCGACTTATGAACTGCCGGTGGGGTTTATTAGATACCCTGATGTGCAAGGTGAAATTGCGGGTGGAGCGGGTTGCAGTGCTTGCGCTGATGCCTGCGCCGTATATGTAATCTCGCCCTTAATTGAAATAATTTATTACACAGACATATACTGAAATAGCTTTAGCCTGCTGAATAGACCACCTATACAAAAAATATAATTACTGCAGTACTGACTATAGCAGAGCACGGTAAACAAGCCTTTTGTAAAATGTGTTTCTGCGGCTGCTTTGAAAAGAAAGAATTATTAACAGCTGTTTGCCCAATTACATTGTTCCTTTAAAGTGGCATTAAAGTCAAAATTAAAGGGACATGAAACCCCAAATTTTTCTTTTTATGATTCAGATTATACAATTTTAAACATTCTGAATTCGTTTTTGTTATCTCATTTGCATAATTCTCTTGGTATCATTTTGTTGAAGGAGCAGCAATGCATTACTGGGAGCTAGCTGAATACATCAGATACGCTTATGGCATGAGGCATAAATGTGCAGCTACCAATCAGCACAAGCATTGCTGCTCCTGAGCCTACCTAGATATGCCTTTCAACAAAGGATGCCAAGAGAACAAAGCAAATAAGAAAATAGTAGTAAATCGGGAAGTTGTTACTTCTCTATCTTAATCATAAAAGGAAAATGTTGACTTTACTGTTCCTTAAACCTTCATGATTCAAGTAAAGGATGCAATATTAAACAAATTTCCAACTTAGTTTGATTATCAAAGTTCCTTTGTTTTTATGTTATTCTTTGTTGAATACTAAACAGTTCAGGAGGAGCAATGCACTAGTGGGAGCTAGCTAAACACTTCTGGTCAGCCAATGACAAGAGGCATATTTGTGCAGCCGCCGATCACCAGGCAGCTTCCAGTAGTACACAGCTGCTCCTAAGCCTACCTAGTTATGCTTTTCAACAAAAGATACCAGAAGAACAAAGTAAAATGATAATATAAGTACATTTCAAAATTGTTAAAATTGCATGTTCTATCTGAATCATAAGTTTATTTTTTACTCTACGGTCCCTTTAAGTACTTAACTTGCAGCTTTTGAAACCAGGTGGTATGGTGGTAGCCAAAGTTGGACTGTAAGAAAAACTGTAAAGTCGCACCTTGGGCACAAAATATTGCTACATGCTCTATTGCTATTATGGGCCAAACTAGTTGAACAATTACATGTTCTAATTCATTACAATTGTAATGTAATTTTAGTACTATCAACCCTACACTAATGTGTGTTTAGCCCCCTGCAAAGAGGTTAAAGGGACATAAAACCCATGATTTTTCATTCATGATTCAGATAGAATATACTATTTTAAAAAACTTCCCAATTTACTTCTATTATCAAATTGTCTTCATTTCCTTGTTATCCTTTGTTGAAAAGCAAGAAGGTAAGCTCAGGAGTGTGCACGTGTCTTCAGCACTATATGGCAACAGTTTTGCAACAATTAGAACAACTTTAGAGGTAAACCTCCTACAAACAACAGAATGCACGTAAAGCACTTGAGTCATGTGACATTATATGTCTGAGAAGTAGAACGGGTATAAAAAGGGATCACGAGTCTCAGAAGGAGAGAATGGATAAAAGACCATTGATTAAAATAGAACTTTTAATAGTTGTTGTAACATTAAAAAATGACTAAATACTAGCTTACATTTAGATATCTGTTATATCAACAAGCTACATAATTAGCAAATGATATCTTTTACCATTTAGGCTTAAAGTATTCTATATTGAAACATTTAAAACATAATGCTTGAGTGTAATAAACAGCAACAATAGTTATTTATCCTGGCCAAATGCAGTAAACAAAGCATTTTATGTGTTCTTACGCCACTCTGTTTCAAATCCTCTCCTATATTGTGGGTATAATTTGGTTTATGTGAACTTTAATAAGGCTCTTATACTTATATTGACACACAGCATATGATACCCAATATATTTATATCACGCCAAGCAAGCAAGTGAATTCCACTCATTCACATTTGCTTATCAGAGCAATCTGTTGTGATATATCAGGCCACAGTTTTACAATTTAATTCTAGGCTAACATATTGTCACCCCTTTTACTCTCTACCCAACTTCTGCACATCATTGCAGTCCCAATTGATGTAGATTCAGACTCTAATAGAATAAGTTAGAAGTGTGTGTTTTTAAGCTTTTTCCCTTCAATTTTTTAAAGTGAATATAAATTTTGATGCAAAAGTGCCCGGTTTTTAAAAATTTGATTAAAAACAGGGGCACTTTAATTCATCAAAATTTACATTTCACTCCTGTTGTAAAAAAAAAAAACTACTTTTTTTTTTTTTTAAATAATATTTTATTGAGGTCGAAAATTACAGACAACACCAAGGTAATGCTTATACATCCAGTATGAAACCAGTACTTATATATGGAAAAAAACTACCTTTTAATCTTGACAGAAGCTCCAGCTTCCTCCGCCCGTCTCAAAGCCTCTTCCTGGGTCTAAAATGAGGAATACAGCTTCCTCCAATCACGGCTTTGAATCAGACACTGATTCCCCCAGGGGGGAAGCCGTGATTGGAGGATGACCGATCCATTATTTATTTAAAAACCGGGAACTTTAGCATCAAAATTTATATTCACTTTAATGTTACAACAACTTTTAAAAGTTATATTTTAATTAATGGTCTTCCACCCATTCTTTCCTTCTGAGACTACGTGATCAGTATCACCTTTTTATACACGTTATACTTCTCAGACATATAATGTCATATGACTATTTAATGCTATACGTGCCTTCTGTTGTAGGAGGTTCTTTACCTCTAAAGTTTTTCTAATTTGAATTTAATACACAGCACCAATTGGCTCAATGATTCATTCTTCTTTATACTGAAGTTAGTTATAGATCGGAGTTACAAAGAGTCTTTACACACCAAGTAGTGCCATTGGTTCTCTTTTTAGTTTTGCAACAATGTTATACATATATAGAAAGAGTACTAGATGGCAGCACTGTTTCCTGTCATGTAGTGCTCTAGATAGACATATGCTACCTATCTAGATATCTCTTCAACAAAGAATAACATGAAAACAAAAGTACATTTGTAAAACTTGCTTAAAACTGTATTCTTTATATAAATCATGAAAGAAAATGTTGGGGTTTCATGTCCTTTAAACACACAGTAAAAATGCCACTAGACACTTGAGGAACCTTTGTGGGGTTAAACACACAGTAGTGCAGGGTCTTTACTCTTAAAGTTACATGTTCTAGTGAATAAGAGCATGTCCTTTTTCATCTATTATGGCACTTAAATTCATTTTTTAATATGTACAGAATATGTCAGTAATTTACACCAAACTGCAATAAATGGGAATCCATGTGCTATAGAAATATTACACCATATATTTTTACACGTTTATAATACATAAATGAGCTGGAGTATGCATACATCAAGATATTAAATTGCTCACAGGGACATAACGCATTTACATTTTTATAAAAACATTTAATACTGTGATTTTGGTAGAAAAATTTGCTTTGTTTTTCAGCACAGTGTACACTCCTTGGAAAAGTTGCTTGAGAGTATAATTTATCTTATGTACTTTACTGTATCCACTTAAGGATAACTATAAATGAGTTCCTTCCACTACAATAAAACAATCTCTCCGTAGAATGTTCGATTATCAGAGTTCTGGCTCCTGTATGACACATTTAAACCTCTGCAAACAGTGAGAAAAAACACAATTTACAGCCAAAGCTCACAAAATAAATAATGGAAATAGATGCACCTTTTTTTAAGCATTTTTGAGAAACTAAAGTTAAAAATGTAAATGATCAGTCTCTACAGTATAGGGTTACTAAACTAGACACAGAGTTACAGATCTCTACAAATGTTCTATCTGCCAAGGAGCTCACTCACCAGAGTAATTGCAATGTAATACTGTGCTTTCCCTTTTTTGTAAAAATGCTGCATGTCTTCATGTTCCTTGTTGCTACCTCGTGTCTCTATAACAAACTACTTTATTCATTTACCCCTTCCCCCTCAACACCTGCAGTATTCATCTCTCTTACCCTCACCTCACTTTTGCTCTCATGAACATTCCTAAAATCTATCCCTCCTGCACATCATCCCAAAAACAAGCAATACTGCAAATCTGCATCTCATCTTATATAACTCTCTCTCTCTTGCTCATACTAACTGCTGCTCCTCTAATTCTGGTCCTCACAACTTCCTAGCCTCGTCGCCAACTCCTGTTTGCAACAACCTCACTTCTATCTATTACCTCTTTATCACCCACTCCCTCAACATTCAGGCGTCATTAGGTTCCTTAATAAAGTTCCACGGGTTTCAATATCATTTGTGTGATGATGTTACCCAAATCTACCTTTCTGCACCAGACCCGACCTCTCATCTTCTTTGCTAAATCATGTAACTTACTGTCTTTTTCATATTGTGTCTTGGATGTCCTTTCATTACCTTAAGCTAAATCTTTCCGAAACTGAGCTCCTTATTCTCAAGCAGGGAAGAAAGCTGTTTGAGAGGGGTCAGGGAGGGATCAGGGGGTGGGATGCTGATCTCTACACTAAAGCTAAAATTAAAGGGACACTGAACCCAAATTTTTTATTTGGTGATTGAGATAGAGCATGCAATTTTAAGAAACTTTCTAATTTACTCCTATCAATTTTTCTTTGTTCTCTTGCTATCTTTATATGAAAAAGAAGGCATCTAAGCATTTTTTTGGTTCAGAACTATTGGCATTTTTTTTTTATCCACCAATCAGCAAGAACAACCCAGGTTGTTCACCAAATATGGCCCGGCATCTAACCTTACATTCTTGCATTTCAAATAAAGATACCAAGAGAATGAAGAAAATTTGATAATAGGAGTAAATTAGAAAGTTTCTTAAAATGTCAAGCTCTATCTGAATCACAAAAGAAAAAATTTGAGTTCAGTGTCCCTTTAACCCTCCAAGCTACCTAATTAACCTCTTCACTGCTGGGCATAATACAAGTGTGGTGCACAGAATTTAGCAGCCTTCTAATTACCAAAAAGCAATGCCAAAGCCTTATATGTCTGCTATTTCTGAACAAATAGGATCCCAGAGAAACATTTCCAACCATTTGTGCCATAATTACACAAGCTGTTTGTAAATAATTTCAGTGAGAAAGCTAAAGTTTGTGAAAAATTGACCGTTTTTTTTTAATTTGATCGCATTTGGCGGTGAAATGGTGGCATGAAATATACCAAAATGGGCCTAGATCAATACTTTGGGTCGTTTAATAAAAAAAAATATATAGACATGTGAAGCGTTATTCAGGGATTCCTGACAGATATCAGTGTTACAATGTGACTGTATTTAAGTAGAAGAAAGGACAAATGATATATATTTAAATCTAGAATGACAAATGCAAATTTTAATACATACTTGTATTTATTGTTAGAACATAAATAGGACCATCACTTTAAAGAAACATATCATAGCAAAACATATCATAGCATGATAGCACATCACATGAAATTACAAATTTATATCATATAGAAATAACATCAATCAATTACTAAAATCAATTTGGAAGCACATAGTGCAAATAGCACGCTTCCCAGCAACTTAAATTGAAACCAGTTTTTCTGCAAGATATTTGGAACACTTAGTGCCGAAGCATGATCCAGGTGAGTATTGGGCAAAAGTTAACAGCAGTAGTCGACACAGTATATCCACTTCCGAAATTTGTTATAGCTGTTTCTAACTTCACTTGGACAATGATCAAGACCACAGATTTTCTGCATAAAACGAGTGCCAATTGCACAAACAGGGGAAAGTCACATATCTAATGCAAGCATAAATACATCCCACCACACTTGCTGCTTTACATGAGAAAGTCCCGGCTTTTCAGGTAACAAAATCCCAAGGTTCCTGTTCGCCAGTAAAGATGCTATATCCAAGCAGCAGTCTTAGTGGGTAGCGGTCGTGACTTGTGTCAATACTTTTGAGTGCCACGCCAATAATATAGTTACAATGTAACTATTGCTAATTTTGAAAAAAAAAAAAATGGTTTGAAAATAGTAAAGTACTACTTGTACTTATTGCCCTATAACTTGCAAAAAAAGCAAAGAACAGGTAAACATTGGGTATTTCTTAACTTGGGTCAAAATTTAGAAACTATTTAGCATGGTTGTTTTTTGGTGGTTGTAGATACGTAACAGATTTTGGGGGTCAAAGTTAGAAAAAGTGTGTTTTTTTCAATTTTTTGATCATATTTTTTTTTTTATAGTAAATAATATGATATGATGAAAATAATGGTATCTTTAGAAAATCAATTTAACGGCAAGAAAAACGGTATATAATCTGTGTGGGTACAGTAAATGAGCAAGAGGAAAATTGCAGCTAAACACAAACACCGCAGAAATGTAAAAATAGCCCTGGTCCTTAAAGGGACACTGAACCCAATTTTTTTCTTTTGTGATTCAGATAGAGCATGCAATTTTAAGCAACTTTCTAATTTACTCCTATTGTCAATTTTTCTTTGTTCTCTTGCTATCTTTATTTGAAAAAGAAGGAATCTAAGCTAAGGAGCCAGACAATTTTTGGTTCAGTACACTGGACAGCACTTGTTTAACCCAGGTTGTTAATCAAAAATGGGCTTACATCTAAACTTTCATTCTTGCTTTTCAAATAAAGATACCAAGAGAATAAAGAATATTTGATAATAGGAGTACATTAGAAAGTTGCTTAAAATTGCATGCTCTATCTGAATCACAAAAGAAAAAAATGTGGGTTCAGTGTCCCTTTAACGGTAAGAAGATTTAAAATGGTCTGGTCACTAAGGGGTTAATGAGTCAGATAGCGCATGCAGTTTTAAGTTACTTTCTAATTTACTCCAATTATCAATTTTTCTTCGTTCTCTTGGTATCTATTTGAAAAGCAGGAATATAAAGCTTATGAGCCGGCCCATCTTTGGTTCAGCACCTGGGTAGCGCTTGCTGATTGTTGGCTAAAATGTAGCCCCCAATCAGCAAGCACTACCCAGGGTGCTGAACCAAAAATAGACTGGCTCCAAAATGTACATTTCTGCTTTTTCAAATAAAGATACCAAGAGAACAAACATATTTGATAATAGCAGAAAATTAGAAAGGTGCTTACAATTCCATGCTCTACCTGAATCACAAAATAAAAAAAATTGGGTTCTGTATCCCTTTAAGTGAAGAATTAAAACACATTAGGCAGTCACCATCATTATAAACCTGATAAACTGCCAGGATTTAGTTTTGCTTTGGACATGTATCTGTGTAGGTCTGCAAAAACCTTAGAAGGAAAAGAATAAAACAAAGACTGGTTTATAGATTTTTGGATTTATATAACCTAATCCAAATGTAAGAACACTAGATATTAAAGTTATAAAGCATACTTAATTCAACAAGCTTAATGGGACACATGAGTAAAAATTAAACTTTCACTGGGCAGATAGAGCATATAATTTGTGGGATTTTGAAATTTAAAAAAACTTTAAAATGTTATTTGTATTTTCAAATTTATTTTCTTCAGGGACTTTTTAGGGGCGGGAAAACCGGGCACCTGCACGGGACGCCTGGGGCACTGTTCCTTCTGGCATGCACACTATACACACACATACACAGATTAACATGTGTGTGCACTTGAGAATTTTGTCGAACCGTTTTAGAATTTTGCCCTGCGAGTCAGGTTCTCTAGAAAACGGCCCTGTCTTGTTAAAAGAGTAGACACCTGATTTCAGCTATTTTGGGCTGATTGGAATGCCAAAGATTACGACTGCAAGCTACATTTTGCAATTTTCAGAGCGAGATTAATTCTTATTAAAGTGCAACACACTAATATCTGGATTTGCACAGATATTAATGTGTTTTATTTTCACAAGAATAAATCCGGCAATACAAATTACTGAATGCAACTTGCAGCTGCCATCTTCGGCATTTGGGTCACCCCAAAATAGCCAAATGCATTACATGTCTATTAAAGAGCTGAATTAATTACATGTCTTTTAAAGAGCATAAATAAGTAAGCTCAGGGGTGTGCACGAGTCGTTAGCACTCCATGTATAACATTTTTATCCTGCTACTACAAAGACACATGCATGCTCCTGTGCATACATATTATTATATTTTAATGTTCCATTAATCTGAATAAAAATTTTCACCATTAAAATGATTATAGTTAAATGTAACTTAAATTTTGTTTTAATAAACAAACCATATTTGGATTCAACCCCAGTAAATCTGAGGCTTTGCTAAGTTTGTCTTTCCAAAAGCTATTCCATTAAACACCCTTGGTAATGATATCAATCTCTAGTAAACATCAATATTGCTATGAAATTGTGCAATACGACTATCCCTCTCTGAACTATATTTACCTGCTGGTATATTGGTACATTGCCCTAAGGGCAGTCTAATGAATACTGGTACTGAGACTGGGAATTTACTTATGTTTTTGAACTACACACACAAGAATTTATCATTTTAATCACAAATTACATTTAGAAAGAAAAAAAACTTGTGGCCATTAATTTATCATCTTTATCTGGTACCCATATTGTCATTTAATTTTCTAGCCACATCATTCCTAGAAAATTACCATTTTAAGTCAATCAATGGAACGACCTCTAAAAATGATAAGAATACCTCTAATGTACACATACCATGTTAAACGCATTAAGGATACAACTATATATAGCTTATGAATAATCAATAAAAAATTATCTCAGTACTGAAAAGCAATATGTATGTAGCAACATTACAAACAATCACATTTCATAAAACTCATCTATAATGTTTGCAGTTATGAGGAGCAAGTCACTTCTGTCTTTTTACAGCACCTTTTCCTTCAATACAGATGTTTAGTCAAAGTACTTTACAATTCCTATTAAAGGGACAGTCTACACCTTTGTCATCTTAAAGTCTTACCTTAGACTAAGCTGCAAATAGCCTCCTGCACCAGGAATGGTAAAGTTAATTTAAAGTGAATATTGTTTCTGGCCACTTTTAAATAGCTGTCAAGCTCCACTCAATGATGACATCACAATCTGTGCTGCATTTGGTGACCAATCACAAAAGGCTCACTAGTTGGATTCAACAGACTGTCCATGCTATTCAGCAGAGTGCCTAGATGTAGCCCAGATCGTGATGTCTTTGACGGGCAGAGCTTGGCAGCCATTTCAAAGTGGCCAGAAATAATATTTATTTTAAATAACCATTTTAACGTTCCTGCTGCTTAATCTAAGATAAGACTTTAAGATGACTAAGATGTCTCTTTAAAACTCTATCTGATAATGAATGTTACCTTCTAACACTTTAAACCAATCAACTGCAGCACTACAAGAAATTTACGTTTTTCATTCATGGCCTCTCAAAACATTGGCTTTGGTAACTAAGAATAAATGATCAATTAATATTCATACATAGAAAAAAATACCATGCAATAATTAGGAATACTACTAATAACAGTATTATTATTTATATAAATATTAACACATATAGTGGCCGGTTTTTAAAATGTTAAATGATTGTTTGATGCAAGCTTCTTAAGATAAAAAAACCTAATTGCAACCCCTAACTGCACCAGACACTACCCACTGCATTGGACATCCCATAAACTGAACTGCACTCACCTACCAACTTGTACAATCTAACTGCACTGTTACCCCTATACTCCTTTTCTCCCACTCCCACTGAAACTACAGAGCCTTGCAGGATCCATTAGATACAGCAATAATGTAAACCCAGTTCTGTACAATTAGAATTTACAATCTGTCACAACTGCAGTAAACAAAAACACACGAAATGAAATAACATTTTTTACAAAAAAGAAGTTAGTTAAAACATATAGTAAAGGATTTTACAATATAATGCATATAAATAACACTATAAAAACAAAATATATTATTACCTGATAAATTAATTTCTTTCTTGGTAGTAAGAGGCCACGAGACCTTACCCTTGGGAATTACATCACCTGGGCACCAGTAGGAGGCAAAGACACCCTACCATAGCTTTAATTTATCCCTGCTATGTCCCCTTCTCTCCCAGTAGTACTTGTAGACGAGAAAAGAAGAAAGTAAGAAAGACAGTAAGGTAAAGAGGTGCAAACTAGGATTGCTCCCACCAGAATAATTTTGGGTGGGTTTGTGGACTCTCAATAACATGAAAGAAATTTAATTTATCATCAGGTAAGTATCAATTTTGTTTTCTTTCTAATGGTAGTGAGAGACCACAAGATCTTACTCTTGGGAATTACATCATCTGGCAACCAGGAGGAGGCATAGACACCCTACCAGAGCTTTAATATAGCCCTGCTACTTTCCCTTCTCTTCCAGTTGTACTTGTAGCAGAGAAAAGAAGAAAGACAGTAAAGTAAAGCGGTGCAAACTAGGACTGCTGCCACCAGAACATTTTTGAATTGGGTTTGTGGACTCTCACTAACAAGAAAGAAATTAATTTATCATCAGATAAGTATCAGTTTTGTTTTCTTTCTAATGGTAGTGAGAGTCCACAAGACTTTACTCTTGGGAACCAATACCCAAGCTGTGGAATCCACAAAGATTATTGGATGGGAAAAAGGTAAGGCAGGCACCTATGTACTAGGCACCACCGTCTGGAGAACCTTCCAGCCAAATGCAGCCTCCGCGGAGGAAAACACATCAAAATAATAAAACTTCATAAAAGTATCAAGAGAAGACCAAGTTGTGATCTTGCAAATTTGTTCTACAGAGGCCTCATTCCTGAAAGTCCAGGATGTAGAAATCAAATAATTGGAATGAGCAGAGTAATCCTGGTAGGTGGTTCTTGTCCCACATCCAAGTAAGCTCTATGAATAAAGCTCTTTAACCAAAAAGCCAAGAACACAGGAGTAGCCTTGTGGCCCCTACATTTACAGGAAAACAGAAGAAACAAGCTAGAGAATATATGAAAATCTTGAGTCATCTGAAGATAACATCTAAATTGTGCAATAATCTCTCCTTTGAGGAACTAGGTTTAGAACACAAAAAAGGAACCACTATCTCCTGATTAATATTTTCTGACAACACTACCTTAGGTAGAAAGCACGATTTTGACCTTATCTTGGTGGAACACTAGGTAAAGGTGCCTCACAAGAAAGAGCCGACAATTCTTACACTCTTTGTGCTGAAGATATAGCCAGTAAAAATAATACTTTCCAAGAAAGCATTTTTATATCCAAAGAGTGCATAGGTTTAATAAAAGGATGTTGAAAAACCTTTAGAACCAGATTTAGGCTCTTCAGAGTAGCAAATTACTTTATTACTGGCCTTATCCTGCTCATAGCCTAAACAAAAGACTGGATGTCAGGTATGCAAGCTATTTTTCTGTTTAACAGTATAGACAAAGCCGAAATTTGACCCTTTAAGGAACTAGCTGAGAGACCCTTATCAATTCCTTCCTGTAGAAACTGAAGAATCCGTGGAATTCACACCAAATGCCAGGAATAACCCTGATCAGAACACCAAGATTAGTAAACCTGCCAACCCTTATGGTAAATCTTTCTAGTGACATGCTTACAGGCCTGAATCAGAGAAACCTCTCTGCAAAAGAATTAACCATTCAATCTCCAAGCAGTTGAGAGACAGAAGGTTTTGATAGAAGAATACCTCCTAAACTAGAAGATCTGGTGTCAGAGGTAGACACCAAGGAGGTGTGCTAGACATCCTCACTAGATTTGCATACTAGGTCCTGTGAGGCCATGCCGGAGCAATGAGGATTGCTGAAACATTATCGTGTCTGAAATGTGCAACTACTCGTGGGAGGAGCACAATTGGAGGAAACAGGTATACTAGATAGTACTGTCATGGGGCAGTCAATGTGTCTATCAGCTCTGCCTGAGGATCCCTCGACCTCGAGCCATATCTTGGAAGTTTGTGATTCAGGAGTAAAGCCATGAGATCTATTTCTGGAACCCCCCACCAGTTAACAACATGGTCTAAGTACTCCTGATTGAGAGACCATTCCCCCAAGTAAAGAGTATGGACGACTCAAGTAATCCGCTTCCCAGTTTTTAACTTCCGGGATATGGATGGCTGATATGGTACACTGATAAATTTCCGCCCATGACAGAATGTGAGTAATCTCCTGCATGGCTAAGGAACTTCTCATTCCCCCTTGATGATTTATGCCCACCACCGCCCACGCTTGTAACGCATTGAAAACATTAATGCGTAATGATGCCTCTTAAGGGGACCAAATTACTCGGGCCCTCAGTTAACCCCATACAGCACCCCATACGGATAGACTGGCATCTGCAGTGATTATCTTCCAGTTCGGACATTTGAAATTCATGCCTAGGGAAACCGGGCGAGGGGATATCCCTTAATCTAGAGACGGTCTGGTAAACTGATCTAAATTTACCAGCTGTGACAAATCGGAATGGTCTCTATTCCACTGCCTTTGCATGTACAATGGCAAAGGCCTCAGATAAAACCTTGCTAATGGATTGGCATCTGATGTGGCCACCACGAGACCCACTACTTCCATGCACTGAGCCACAGGAGGAAAAAGACAAGCTGACTGGATTCTCAGTTTGTGTTGATCTGTTAAGAAGACCTTCATAGCTACTGAGTCTATGATTACTCCTAAGAAACACACCATTGTTTGAGGTGTGAGAGAACCTTTGGCTATGTTGACCATCCAAGCATGCCCGCAAAGAAACCAAAGTAACCTCTTGGTGTGAGAGGTTGCTAAAAGTAAAGATGGTGCCTCAATCAAGAAATCATCCAGGTAAGGAGTCACTGCTATTGCCTGGACCAGAATCACCGAAAGAAAAGTTCCCAGTACCATGGTAAAGATACTGGGAGCAGTAGCTAACCAAAAAGGGCAGAGCAGTGAACTGGTAATCCCTGTTCAGAAAGCCAAACCTTAGGTACTGATGATGTTCCTGATAAATAGGGATGTATGAACTTGTTCAATGTTTTTAGGTCCAATATTGGTCGGAATGTGCCCTCTTTTTTTGGAACAATGAATAGGTTTGAGTAAAACACTTTCTTGATCCTGTAACTGGACTGGGACATTAATTCCCATGTCCTCCAAATTTCACACACTGTAGAAAT
The DNA here is from genome assembly GCF_027579735.1 of Bombina bombina. NCBI lineage: Eukaryota > Metazoa > Chordata > Amphibia > Anura > Bombinatoridae > Bombina > Bombina bombina. Next base: position 262,839,105 of record NC_069503.1, read on the forward strand.
ATATTCTACAGTACCCAGGAATTCTGAACAGACTGACCCCAAGCCTCTCGAAATAGGGTTAGTCTGCCCCCTACAAGAGCCAAGTCTGGATCGGGGGCCGCACCTTCATGATCAGAGGAAGACTTTTTAGGCTGTTTTGATTTGCTCCAGACAGGGTTTGGTTTTCAGTGACTCTTTTTCTGAGCGTAGGAAAATCTCCAAGTTTTGTTTTGGCAAAAGGAACGAAAACATCCACCAGGCTTTCCCTTTGGTCTGGATTTCTTGTACTGGGGAAAGAAAGCACCCTTGCCCCTTGTCACTGTAGAAATAATAGAGTCCAAACCTGAAAAAAAAAATTCTTACCCTTGTATAACCTGTATAACAATGATAAAACTTCTGAGGTATGTTCTAATGTTCTAAAGAATATGCACAAGCTAAGGTGAAGATTATCACACACTCCTTTATTAGCAGGAAGAACAGCTTTTAAAAAAATGAAAATTAGTTTGCATATAGATTATTTGATGTATAACCAAACAATCTATTTTCAGATTTAAGAAACACACATTATATTGAATGTAAACATATTTTGGAAATACCCCCTCCATGCTGCTGACTTTCGCAAGCATTAGCGAAGATTTTAGAATGTTTTAAGGTAGCAAGACCTATACTTTCCTATAGAAACAACGTCTTACGTCAAAGGAAAGACCACATTTTTAGAACATTTCCCCAGGCATGAACATTGCGAGACAGAAATGAACAATTCTTGTCAAATTCAGCAATCCTTTGATCATCTGGCCCTTAGCGAGAGCTACAACTAATAGAATATGCAATTTAATACTTTTCAGTTTACTTCTATCAGTAAATTTACTTTGGTTTCTTTGTATCCTTTCTTAAAAAGCATACGTAGGCAGACTCGGGAGCAACAACACACAACTGTGAGCCTGCTGATGACTGGTGGCTATAAACATATGCCACCTGCCATTGACACGCCATATGTGTTCAGCTAGCTGACAGTACAGCACTGCTTACAGGTTTAAAAACACAATTTTTTTTGTTTATTTTGTTACCATATCTAAGTAATGTTTACAATACTTTCTTTATTATAAAATCTTACTATACAATAATTTGATATCTTTTAAACTATGATTTTACACTTTTTTTGAATAACAGGAAACTATATTTTAAACCGCAATGTTTTGCTAATCTTCAACAGTTGGAAAAACTATGCTATAAAGATAGTATTGAAAGTTCTTTGTAAATATAATCTTTGTACTCATGTGGATACATTTTTAACTTTGTGACACCCTTATCTTGGGTGGTAACAGTGTAGCTAATCGGGGGGGGGGGGGGGGTGCAGGCAGGATTTAAGAGTTGAATTGGTTTCCCTTTGTGCCCTTGTAGAAGTATAGAAATAAGGTTGCCAGAGGTTGGGTGCCCTGTTCATGCCCACACTCTCCACACAGTCACGGTAAGGTTGATAGACCTCCCTGTGACAAAAATATCCATTGAAAACCCTGTTGATTTTGTTTATGTAATTTTCTTTGATTGCAGCCAAAAAGGGCATAAGGTAAATGATCCACTGATCTAAGCAATTACTGCACAGCATGTAGTCAGATAAGAACATTTAAAGGGACACTGAACCCAATTTTTCTCTTTCATGACTCAGATAGAGCATGCAATTTTAAGCAACTTTCTAATTTACTCCTATTATCAATTTTTCTTCGTTCTCTTGCTATCTTTATTTGAAAAAGAAGTAATCTAAGCTTTTTTTGTTGGTTCAGCACTCTGGACAGCACTTTTTTATTGGTGGATGAATTTATCTACCAATCAGCAAGGACAACCCAGGTTGTTCACCAAAAATGGGCCGGCATCTAAACTTACATTCTTGCATTTTAAATAAAGATAGCAAGGGAATTAAGAAAATTTGATAATAGGAGTAAATTAGAAAGTTGCTTAAAATTTCATGCTCTATCTGAATCACGAAAGAAAAAAAAAATTGGGTTCAGTGTCCCTTTAAGTTGTGCTGCTATATAATAGTTACAACATATATCTGTTGTGTTCCTATAGAATAGAATCAGCCAATTCTAAATACTTTTACAAATAAAATGTTTGCTGCAATTGTTTTTAATAGCCAAAAGCCACCCACATATTTGCCTCATTTGAAGGAGCCAGTGTGTGCAAACAACAAGGCTAGCTATGGTCATGTTATAAAATGCATTGTTTTGCAGTTATCAGTTAAAACCTGTGTGAGAATGAAATGTAGCAGAGTTAGCCTTGAGAAGAAAGCATTTTGATACCAAAACCACAAAAAGGGGTCAAAATAAATCATGACAGTATACTGCATATGGGTTTCATTATACGTAACAAAACATTGTATATAAATATCTCAAGTTGTCCCTTAAAGCACACATTTCAGCTCTATTCTGCAACACAAGCAAGCAAAAAGTTTCTAGGCAAAAAAAGTCCAAGACACATTTTTTTATCTTGCATTATTCATCTTAATCTTTTTTAAATTGCTCAGGATAATCTACTTCCTCTGGATCAGTCTTTTAGTTTAAAATTTTCATAGCCAAGATTATATACTGATCCTGAATCGTTAATGCTACATTTTTAATGCAAGTTTATTCTCAAGTGTCACCTGCAGTATATTTACTTGCACTGGATCTGCTCTCTACTATATCAGCATTCTCTGAGGGGGAAAGGCCTCAGCAAGCTGGTATGATACAGTGGAGGGGTGCTGCAGTCTAGGTAAGTGACTCAGACACTAAACACAGCCCAGGAACTATACCTAGTACTCTCATTTTATAGGTACTACGTAGCTGGGGGTTCACAGTCTTTACACATGTCACTTTAGCTATGTGTGTAACACCAGAATTTCCGGAATTCAAAATCCTTCTTATTTAATTCCCCTAATAGCCCTTAGCAGATCTCACTATTTTTTTGGATTGGGTTCCCTTTTTTCCTGCGAAAAAAAGAAAGGCATCACTGTCTCTTTAAGAAAACCACTAAGTGCCTCTGCTTATTGTGGATGCGTTTGGGGTGGGAGAGAGGGGGGAATCAAACAGGAGCATTTAATACATTTTTTGACTATGCAGAGTAGTTTGTGTGTTTTTACTCACAGGCTTTGGCCTGCATATCGTAAGAGGTAAGCTCTGCCCCCCCTTTGGCACTTTTTTTCTCTCCCTCTGGATCAGTGGCTGGCTGATATTTGCACAAACTATCTGGCACCATTTTTCTCACTTTCTTTGCCCAGGAGGTGAGTGAGTACCCTCATAGGAGCTACTGAGGAGGTGGGTAGGTGAAATATTTCTGAGGGTAAACCATTTGGGGTTTTTTTCTGACTTACTGGGGTTCTGAGGTGTACATATAAGTTGTTTGTTGTATTTTGGGTGAATAAACTTGTTATTTAAAATTCTGAAATATATCTATTTCCATCTACTCTCAGTTTGGCTTATCATTTTGGAGTCATGTCTGTACCCCCATCTAATATAACTATCCCATTGGAAGAGACCCCTAGGGAACATACTGCAGTTCAAACACATACTGCAGTCCACAATCCCTGTTTTTATGCAAAACTATTCCAGTAGACCAAATGAACCAGCTGTGTGATAATTGTGTCCCACATCTCCAATTCACAACCCATAATCCTGTATAGCACCTGACAGACATTTAGTGCCTATGTCTATCTATGTGGCTCAAGGGGATTCCACTGATTTTTCTCCAGAGTTTAAAACAAATCTTCAAAAGGCTATGACGGAGCTTTTAGCAGCCATCCCTAAACCAAGTAAGCGAAAATCAGAAGATTTTCCTCACACCACCTGTAATACGCAGGGTCCTATACCCCAGGCTCAGTTACCACCTAACTTACACAGCCTTGAAAGCTGAGTCTCTTTTTGATGCTTCTAAGGGTGAAATCTTCTCTGAGGAACCTGAATCAGCAACTGAGCCAGAGTCTAATTCCACGATTTAAAAGTGGACCATATCCGCTTCCTGCTTTAGGAAGTTTTAAATACCTTAAAACAATCAGAAGCAAATCCAGATGATTGCAAGCCTGTAAATAAGTTGAATCAGATTTTTAAAGCTCTGCCCAAAGTGCCTAAGACCTTTGAAGCACCAGACTTGGTTACAGGATATATAGCCAAAGAATGGAAGAAACCAGGCATTCCTTATGCACCTTCTAACAGATTCAAAAGAATGTATCCACTTACAGAAAAAACTTGCCGCTCTCCATGTGAGTACCCCTCCAGAGGGTTTCTGTGATTGCTCTGTCTCCCCCTTTGTGCAAACGATATTGTTCCATGAGGCGCCTCTGTTTTCTGTGTCTACAGGTTCTCTTCATCGTATCCTATCCCAAGAGTGCTGCCTGATCGTAGTTGACATCTGTTGCTCCTGGTCTACTTTCCACTTGCGCACCTCTATTAGAGACTTTCTGCTCTAATCTATTTGTTTGTACTGCTTAGGCCACGGCCGTGAGGTTTGTTGCATCTGGCATCAAGGATTTTTCTTTTAAGGTGTTAATTTTAGAAGGGCCGTATTTGATTTTCTGTTCATTCATATATCACTGTGTTGTATTTTGATGGTATGTTTATATTGTCTCTCAACTGGCATATTTACCAATAGGCACTTGGTTTTCTAATTTATTGGGTATTGTTTTGTTCACTGCTACACTTCTTATTTTTTGTTGATCAGTAGCTAACAATTTATTTATATTCACCTGTTATTGTCAACAATTTACTTTTATCCACTAGATATTGTCATGGGATTGTTATGTGTCTTGTAATTTATGGTTCAATTATCACTGATCACGAAGCGATAACTAATTAGTTTATTTCAGTTAGGTTGATACACAGTTCTGGTTATTATTAAATTCTTTATATATATCGGTTAGGGTGATATATATTTTTTAAGTAGTGTTGTTTTAGTTTATCACTTTTTACACCACTCTCACAAGATGCACTCAGTTAGTGAGATGAATAATAAAAGACTGATGCAAGTCTCACAAACTGGATCCACTAGCACTACAATTAATTTAGATAATTCCATAGAGAACCTATCTATTCATGCACTATTTGCGAAACTAGAAGAATCAATCAATGTGGAATGTAGGCATTGGCTTGATGCAGAGGTGTTGCAAAATATATAGATAAAAAACAGATACCTCGTGGGATTATACTTTTTAAAAACTGCTCTTTTAAGGAGGATTTAACATTAAACTCCAAATGGGAGGAAGCAATGAATGTATGAAGATTTTAATTGCCCATAGAAAGGTGTTAGTTGAACAAATATCTAAAGAAATATATTCCATTCAAAATAGTTTGGAAAAATTTAAAACTTCTAAATTATATGAAGAACTTAACAACATGGTCTTACAAAAAACTGACACCTTCCAAAAAGAACTGATGGCGATTAAAAACCGTAAACTTATTAAGGATGATGAAGATTATCAAAAGGGTCAAATACACACATACAATAAAAAACAAATTACACCTGGTCCTCATTCGATGGGGGATTTGAACTATCAACAAAATACTAATCATCCACAGACACCCGTTATGGGTCCTTCAAATGATCCAAATAATGAGTTGACTATGGTGAATTATTCTAAAAATAAAAATTAAAATAATAATAAAAATTATTCTCATAATGACATGTCCTCATGGCGATCACAACACATTACCTGGTTGGGTAGAATTCATACGATAAAGATGAATATTTTGCCACGACTCCTATATATCTTACAATCTTTACCTATCCCCCTCCCCTTAGACTATCTGACGAATTTACAGAACAACATTTTTGACTACATATGGGACAAACGCAAAGCCAGAATCAATAAAAAACTCATGTTCTTACATATTAAAAAAGGAGGTCTTGGTGTCCCCAACCTTAAAAAATACAGACAGGCAGTTTTCATGCAAAGGGTGGTAGACTGGTTCACGAATTATGATAGCAAAGCATGGGTCAAACTAGAACATGATATATCTGAGCAGAAACATCTGGGGGTGTTATGTTGGCAAAGGAGAGGTGCATTACCGATATGTATATCCCAAAATGCAATAGTTCTAGAAACCATTAAGACATAGGACAACATTTTGGTGGAATATCCTCATGTATCCTCAAGATTCTCCCCATTGACCCCCCTCTCCGACAATGTCGACTTTACACCAGGGACTAAACTTATAAGAGACCTTCAATCCATAAATAACCAAAGAGCTGTAATGATGTTTCACGTGGGGAATGAACAGAGGTTGAAATCATCCAATGAATTAATAGAGGAGGGATTTACCATTTTTAGTGACTGGTATTTGCTGCGACAATGTCATTCATATATTTATAAACATAGTGACAGAAGAAACCTGTTACATTCTCTAACTCCATTTGAAGCAATGTGTAAATCACCCTCTCCGAGCAGGAGAACCCTCTCACTTACATATTCTATCTTGCAATTGACGCCAAACGCACCACACTATTTAGAAAGTTGGGAGAGGGAACTCAATATAGAATTTTTGCATAAAGACAGGTTACACATGTTTGCCTCCATAACAAAAACCTCAGCATCCAGCAGGCTAGTGGAACTGAATCTCAAAATTATTCAAAGATGGTATCTCACACCCACAAGAATTCACAAGATATTCCCAACCAGTAATGATAAATGTTGGAGGTGTGGAGTATCACCAGGAAACATGACACACATATGGTGGACTTGTCCACCTCTTCACAAAATGTGGGAGAGGATAGCAGAGGAAACTTCGACCATGTTAGAAATAGATATACCTGTAGACCCAACAATTTGGCTATTTAATACAGTGAGTGCAGAATTATTAGGCAAATGAGTATTTTGACCACATCATCCTTTATGCATGTTGTCTTACTCCAAGCTGTATAGGCTCGAAAGCCTACTACCAATTAAGCATATTAGGTGATGTGCATCTCTGTAATGAGAAGGGGTGTGGTCTAATGACATCAACACCCTATATCAGGTGTGAATAATTATTAGGCAACTTCCTTTCCTTTGGCAAAATGGGTCAAAAGAAGGACTTGACAGGCTCAGAAAAGTCAAAAATAGTGAGATATCTTGCAGAGGGATGCAGCACTCTTAAAATTGCAAAGCTTCTGAAGCGTGATCATCGAACAATCAAGCGTTTCATTCAAAATAGTCAACAGGGTCGCAAGAAGCGTGTGGAAAAACCAAGGCGCAAAATAACTGCCCATGAACTGAGAAAAGTCAAGCGTGCAGCTGCCAAGATGCCACTTGCCACCAGTTTGGCCATATTTCAGAGCTGCAACATCACTGGAGTGCCCAAAAGCACAAGGTGTGCAATACTCAGAGACATGGCCAAGGTAAGAAAGGCTGAAAGACGACCACCACTGAACAAGACACACAAGCTGAAACATCAAGACTGGGCCAAGAAATATCTCAAGACTGATTTTTCTAAGGTTTTATGGACTGATGAAATGAGAGTGAGTCTTGATGGGCCAGATGGATGGGCCCGTGGCTGGATTGGTAAAGGGCAGAGAGCTCCAGTCCGACTCAGACGCCAGCAAGGTGGAGGTGGAGCACTGGTTTGGGCTGGTATCATCAAAGATGAGCTTGTGGGGCCTTTTCGGGTTGAGGATGGAGTCAAGCTCAACTCCCAGTCCTACTGCCAGTTTCTGGAAGACACCTTCTTCAAGCAGTGGTACAGGAAGAAGTCTGCATCCTTCAAGAAAAACATGATTTTCATGCAGGACAATGCTCCATCACACGCGTCCAAGTACTCCACAGCGTGGCTGGCAAGAAAGGGTATAAAAGAAGAAAATCTAATGACATGGCCTCCTTGTTCACCTGATCTGAACCCCATTGAGAACCTGTGGTCCATCATCAAATGTGAGATTTACAAGGAGGGAAAACAGTACACCTCTCTGAACAGTGTCTGGGAGGCTGTGGCTGCTGCTGCACGCAATGTTGATGGTGAACAGATCAAAACACTGATAGAATCCATGGATGGCAGGCTTTTGAGTGTCCTTGCAAAGAAAGGTGGCTATATTGGTCACTGATTTGTTTTTGTTTTGTTTTTGAATGTCAGAAATGTATATTTGTGAATGTTGAGATGTTATATTGGTTTCACTGGTAAAAATAAATAATTGAAATGGGTATATATTTGTTTTTTGTTAAGTTGCCTAATAATTATGCACAGTAATAGTCACCTGCACACAGATATCCCCCTAAAATAGCTAAAACTAAAAAAAAACTAAAAACTACTTCCAAAACTATTTAGCTTTGATATTAATGAGTTTTTTGGGTTCATTGAGAACATGGTTGTTGTTCAATAATAAAATTAATCCTCAAAAATACAACTTGCCTAATAATTCTGCACTCCCTGTATTACCAGCGGTAACATTCCTGGCTACAAGAGGAACCTATTATACATAGCAAGTAACAGTTTTAAATCTTTAGTGGCAAGGAATTGGAAGAATAGGGAAGTCCCCACACTAGTTCAGTGGCACAGGAATTTGAGTCACATTCTAGAGCTGGAGGAGTATGCTTATATGAAAAGTAAAAGGTTAGACAAATATATCCAGATGAAGATACTATGGGAGGCGTATATTAATAGCACAAAACAACATCATATAACATCCCCCTCAACTTAACAAGATCCGGTTGAATTAGTGCTTTATATGATCTAATGTTACTTAAGTGCATAATTCTTTAGAGGAAAAGCAACTGAAACATTCTGACAAGATATGATATGTTATGTACTGTTTGATGTCAATAATTGTAAAATATAACAGCAGTATATTGTACATACACTTGGATTTCAACATGTACGTGATATTTTTATTGTTACATTCAAGATTTATTTTGGAATTTTTATTTTGCTCAATAAAGCTGTTTTGGAGAAGAAAAAAAAATATTCTCATAATAGAAATGATTATCACTATAGAGATAGGGGCCATTTTTCTAATGGTATTAACCAGGATTCCCCCAGGCATTACAAACAGCCCAGTAGGAGGTCACACTTTAATTCTAATAACCAAATACATAGACAACGATATAACCATAACTATAATGACTCTAATGAAGAGAGAGGCTGGAATCATGAACATTATCATTATAAATCACACACTCCAAGATATGATTCACAGTCAACTGCATCTTATCATGTTTCTAATAATCATCACCAGACACAAGTAAGTTCTTTACACTCTTCTACTACACACTACCCTTCTTCTAACCAATACTATGGACGACCAAGGGGAATTCCCCCTGGGGATCAGGGTCCTTTCTCACAATAGAGAAGTTCCGTCCTCTGGTCAAAGGAATGTTTATAATAGACCTGCAGCCAATAATGATGCAAGTCCATATTATACTGATAATCATTATAACCTGAATTTAAATTCAGGTTCTTATCATGATAATGGAAATCATGTAGGTACCCCTATTAATAACTCTCCTCAACATTTTTTAGAGTCAGGTCCAAGACAACTGTCTTGGAAACAGAAAACAATAGCCAGTTACCTAGAGCCTGTAGTCTCTCTTACTGCCCCTCCAAAAGGAAAAATACCTCACGGAAATGAGGGTGCAGAGGACGCAGCACAGCCCTCAAAGAGGCAAGACTACAGACCCTGAGTAAGGGCATTTTCAATTTATCATCACATGTTTTAACGGACGATGAAATACGGGTGCTTGGGAAAGGACTTTCCTTCAGTCCCACAAATAAACAAACATAATGTATTCTCACTTTTTGTTTATCTGAACCATTTCAAACAGAAATTGTCAATGCAGAAATACTTTGCTGAAAAAACACTTAAAAATAGCATAAGGATGCCTATCCTAACAAATACCATGGATACTAGACTCAGTCAGCAAATAGTTCCCACTTTTGAGCCAGACTCCTTGATTGACCAATTGTGTGATGGTTTTATCCACACACATTTTAGGAATAAATCAAATTTTGTGCCCCAACTTAATAATAACGCACACATTGAAATCTTTAAGCAACTCGTTAGTGATGATTTTGATAAAATTTCTAAGAAAAATAATGGTCAAGATAATCTGTTTCCTAACGAGAAAAGAGCCTTAACAAGTCTTAAAAACGATAAATCTCTTGTAATTAGGCAGGCCGATAAGGGGGGTCGATTAGTTCTCCAAAATTTGGATGACTACTTATTGGAGGCTAGAAAAATCCTCCATGATGTCACATATTATACTAAACTCACCTTTGACCTCACTAGTAAATATAAGGCCACCCTAAAAGATATTGTTGAGTCTGCTTTTGAGGAAGGAATACTTCTGAAAAAAGAAAAAGAATATCTGGTCCCCAATGAGCCGAACCATGCTTTTTACTATCATCTCCCAAAGATACATAAAAACTCAATATGTCCACCAGGTCGGCCTATAATAGCGGGGATAGGAAGTTTAACTGATAATGTATCTATTTATTTGGACCATTTTTTGCAGAAGTATGTCCTGGGCCTTGAATCATACAGTCGAGACTCTACAGACTTGCTCAAAAAATTGGAGCCTTATTGTATTACATCTGACATGATTTGGATTACGTGTGATGTTCAGGCACTATATTCCAACATTCCCCACGAATTAGGTTTGTTGGCAGTGTCTGAATATCTTGAGCAGGATTTCTATCTACCTGAGATCCAAAGAGATTTTTTGTTACAGCTTATATCATTTATCCTGAGACACAATTATTTTGTGTTTCAGGATGAATTTTACCTCCAAACTAGAGGAACTGCCATGGGTACCAGGTTCGCCCCCAGCTACGTGAATTTGTTTATGGGATCATTTGAACAAAAATTTGTTTATGATTAATGCTTTGTGGGGCGAACCTGGTATTCTATGGCAGATATATTGATGATTTAATTTTCATATGGAGAGGAGAACAGTCTTCTGCTAATCTTTTTGTTGAACACTTAAACTCCAATGATAGGGGCCTCACATTTATGAGTTCTATACATAAAGAATCGATTGTGTATTTGGACCTTAAACTTTGTTTTACTGAAGGGAAGGTCACTAGCACCACTTTCTTTAAGACAGTGGATTGCAATAGCTATCTGGATTTTAGGAGTAGTCATTATAACCCTTGGAAATGGAACGTACCTTATGGTCAGTTCAAGCGAGTCCGCCATAATTGTAGTAACCTCTCTGATTTTGAGTCTCAAAGTATGATTTTAAAAGAACGTTTTATTGAGAAAAATTATCCGCCCCATATCATCGATAATGGCTACAGAAGGGCAAAATTTGATGACAGGGAAAAATATTTTTCCAGTCCTATTAAACAACCAGGACAAGAAACTAATAATAATATAAATAAGTATCCTTTATTCATCACTAATTTGAATTCCAACCATCACCCAATTAAACAAATTATGAACAAACATTGGGATATCCTGAGTAAGGATCCGATCTTGGGTAATTTGATAGGGAAGAAACCTAAGGTAGTCTTTAGGAGTGCCCCTACTTTAAAAGCTTTAGCTCCCAGTAAATTGGTAAAACATAGAAATCTAGCCTCTTTTAGTAAATCCATGTCAAGTGTGATACCCTCTGGTTCATATAGGTGTAGAGCAAGGAGATGTAAGATGTGTCATTCTATTACCAATAAACAAAAAACTTTTCGGTCTAATGTCACTAACAGATCTTATGCTATTATTGGCCATGTCTCTTGGGCTTCTAACCATGTGGTTTATCTATTGTCCTGCATTTGTGGGATTCAATATGTGGGGTGCAACTGTAGGCAGTTCAGCACAAAGTGGTCTGAACATCAGCGCAACATGAAGAATAATTATAGATATCATAGTGTTTCTAGACATTGTAACAATATCCACAATGGTGACATTAACTGCTTTTCTGTGACTCCTATTGAGTATATACCCAAATCTTACCTCTATTAACGGTTTTTCAGACTCAGACAGAGGGAGACCTACTGGATTCATATACTTAAAAGTATGCATCCTGACGGCCTAAATCTGTGTGTTGATTTGGCTGCTTTCCATTAGTCTTTTTCTAGAGTTGCTCCCTGTGTCTGACTCGGATTTTACTTTTTACCTTCTATATATATGCGTGTTTGCATATATATGCTTTTGTGTGTGTATGTACGCACGCATATTTCTGCTGCATATATGTATCAGAGATATACACACGTCTGCCATCATTATTATGCAATTTCTATTATAGGTATTCAAGCTAGGTGTGGTCTATTAGATCTAGTTATTTATAAGGAGGGACTTATAATTAATATGGGTTTCACTCCAACTTTAATAATGTATTATGTTTATGATTTTGGTATTACACAACACAATATTTGCAAATGTTTATGGTCATTGATATAAGTATTACTGGTTTTTATTATATTATGCTTATATGTGTTTTATCTAAATTGCATTTATTATTACTTTTTATTTTTTTCTTTGTTATTACAAAAATATTTTAGCATTGATTTTGTTGATATTGATTAATTTAGTTTGACATAATTTGTGGAAAATGCTATGCAGGTCAACATTAGGGGCGCGATCCGATAAAGATCGTAGTTTGCGGCGCAAGCGAGGGAACTGGCGTCGCCCGCAGTTTCAGCTCGCAACTCGAGCTATCCCATATAAGTCGCCGTCAGATGCTAACGTGCCGTAAGTCTGACAAACCAGCGATGTCCAGAAATCTGCGCAAGTACAAATTTCTGGCGTCGCCAGTGACTTGCGGCACGTTAGAAACTGCCGGCGCCTATAAAACCTGACTAAAGTCTAAATCACCCGCACTGTCTAACACGCCTCCCTAACATAGCCCGACAAGTCTAACACGCCTCCCTAACATAGCCCGACACGTCTAACCCTCTATCCGCTATCCCCCCTCACTATCCTAACAATAAAAGAGCTATTAACCCCTAAACCGCCGCTCCCGTACCCCGCCGCAACCTAATAAAGTTATTAACCCCTAAACCGCCGCTCCCGTACCCCGCCGCCAGCTATATTATATCTATAACCCCCTAAAGTGAGCCCCTAACACCGCCGCCATCTATATTAAAATTATTAACCCCTAATGTAAGCCCCTTACACCGCCGCCATCTCTATTAAAAAGATTAACCCCTTATTTAATCTACCTACCCCGCCGCCAGCTATATTATCTATATTAACCCTAAGTATATTATAGTTAATATAGGTATTACATTATATATATTAACTATATTAACCCTAATTATATTAGGGTTAATATAGTTAATATAGTTACTATAGTATTTATATTAACTATATTAACTCTATCTAACCCTAACACCCCTAACTAAATTTATATTAAATTAATCAAATTCATTTATAAACTAAAATATTCCTATTTAAATCTAAATACTTACCTATAAAATAAACCCTAAGATAGCTACAATTTTATTAATAATTACATTGTAGCTATGTTAGGGTTAATATTTATTTTACAGGTAAATTGTTAATTATTTTAAGTAGGTATAATAGCTATTAAATAGTTATTAACTATTTAATATCTACCTAGTTAAAATAATTACCCAATTACCTGTAAAATAAATCCTAACCTAAGTTACAAATACACCTACACTATCAATAAATTAAATAAACTACAAACATCTATCTAAAAATACAATTAAATTAACTAAACTAAATTACAAAAAAAAACAAAACACTAAATTACAAAAAATAAAAAAAGATTACAAGATTTTTAAGCTAATTACACCTATTCTAAGCCCCCTAATAAAATAATAAACCCCCAAAATAAAAAAAATTCCCTGCCCTATTCTAAATTAAACAAATTTCAAAGCTCTTTACCTTACCAGCCCTTAAAAGGGCCTTTTGTGGGGCATGCCCCAAAGAATTCAGCTCTTTTGCATACAAATACAATACCCCCCCCATTACAACCCACCACCCACATACCCCTATTCTAAAACCACCCAAACCCCCCTTAAAAAAGCCTAACACTACCCCCCTGAAGATCTCCCTACCTTGTCTTCACCACACCGGGCCGAAATCCTGATCCGATCCGGGCGATGTCTTCCTCCAAGCGGCAAAGAAGAATTCTTCCTCCGGCGATGTCTTCCTCCAAGCGGCAAAGAAGAATTCTTCCTCCGGCGACGTCTTCCTCCAAGCGGCAGCAAAGTCTTCATTCTTCCGGCGGCATCTTCAATCTTCTTTCTTCGCTCCGCCGCCGCGGAGCATCCATCATGGACGACTACTGAACTTGGAATGAGGTACCTTTAAATGACGTCATCCAAGATGGCGTCCGCCGAATTCCGATTGGCTGATAGGAATCTATCAGCCAATCGGAATTAAGTTAGAAAAATCTGATTGGCTGATTGAATCAGCCAATCAGATTCAAGTTCAATCCGATTGGCTGATCCAATCAGCCAATCAGATTGAGCTCTCATTCTATTGGCTGATCGGAACAGCCAATAGAATGCGAGCTCAATCTGATTGGCTGATTGGATCAGCCAATCGGATTGAACTTGAATCTGATTGGCTGATTCAATCAGCCAATCAGATTTTTCTAACTTAATTCCGATTGGCTGATAGAAACCTATCAGCCAATCGGAATTCGGCGGACACCATCTTGGATGACGTCATTTAAAGGTACCTCATTCCAAGTTCAGTAGTCGTCCGGGATGGATGCTCCGCGGCGGCGGAGCGAAGAAAGAAGATTGAAGATGCCGCCGGAAGAATGAAGACTTTGCTGCCGCTTGGAGGAAGACGTCGCCGGAAGAAGAATTCTTCTTTGCCGCTTGGAGGAAGACATCGCCGGAGGAAGAATTCTTCTTTGCCGCTTGGAGGAAGACATCGCCCGGATCGGATCAGGATTTCGGCCCGGTGTGGTGAAGACAAGGTAGGGAGATCTTCAGGGGGGTAGTGTTAGGCTTTTTTAAGGGGGGTTTGGGTGGTTTTAGAATAGGGGTATGTGGGTGGTGGGTTGTAATGGGGGGGGGGGTATTGTATTTGTATGCAAAAGAGCTGAATTCTTTGGGGCATGCCCCACAAAAGGCCCTTTTAAGGGCTGGTAAGGTAAAGAGCTTTGAAATTTGTTTAATTTAGAATAGGGCAGGGAATTTTTTTTATTTTGGGGGTTTATTATTTTATTAGGGGGCTTAGAATAGGTGTAATTAGCTTAAAAATCTTGTAATCTTTTTTTATTTTTTGTAATTTAGTGTTTGTTTTTTTTTGTAATTTAGTTTAGTTAATTTAATTGTATTTTTAGATAGATGTTTGTAGTTTATTTAATTTATTGATAGTGTAGGTGTATTTGTAACTTAGGTTAGGATTTATTTTACAGGTAATTGGGTAATTATTTTAACTAGGTAGATATTAAATAGTTAATAACTATTTAATAGCTATTATACCTACTTAAAATAATTAACAATTTACCTGTAAAATAAATATTAACCCTAACATAGCTACAATGTAATTATTAATTATATTGTAGCTATCTTAGGGTTTATTTTATAGGTAAGTATTTAGATTTAAATAGGAATATTTTAGTTTATAAATTAATTAGATTAATTTAATATAAATTTAGTTAGGGGTGTTAGGGTTAGATAGAGTTAATATAGTTAATATAAATACTATAGTAACTATATTAACTATATTAACCCTAATATAATTAGGGTTAATATAGTTAATATATATAATGTAATACCTATATTAACTATAATATACTTAGGGTTAATATAGATAATATAGCTGGCGGCGGGGTAGGTAGATTAAATTAGGGGTTAATCATTTTAATAGAGATGGCGGCGGTGTAAGGGGCTTACATTAGGGGTTAATAATATTAATATAGCTGGCGGCGGTATAGGGGGATTAGATTAGGGGTTAATAATTTTTATATAGGTGGCGGCTGTGTAAGGGGTCAGATTAGGGGATAGATAAGGTAGATGACAGCGGTGTAAGGGGTTCTAATTAGGGGATAGATAAGGTAGATGGCGGCGGTTTTAGGGGCTCACAGTAGGGGGTTAGTTTATGTAGATGGCGGCGGGGTCCGGGAGCGGCGGTTTAGGGGTTAATAACTTTATTAGGGATTTCGGGGGGGGGATCGCGGTTGACAGGTAGATAGACATTGCGCATGCGTTAGGTGTTAGGTTTATTTTAGAAGATCGCGGTTGACAGGGAGATAGACATTGCGCATGCGTTAGGTTTATTTTAGCAGCCAGTTTAGGGAGTTACGGGGCTCCAATAGTCAGCGTAAGGCTTCTTACGGCTGCTTTTTGTGGCGAGGTGAAAATGGAGTAAGTTTTCTCCATTTTCGCCACGTAAGTCCTTACGCTGCATATTGGATACCAAACTGCGCGGGTTTGGTATACCTGCCTATAGCCCAAAAAACTACGGGCAACGGCAGAAATATACGCGCGTAACTTCTAGGTTACGCCGTATATGTGATACCAAACCCGCGCAAATATTGGCGTCGCCGGCTTTTGCGGGCGACGATTTTTATCGGATGGACCCCTAGATATTTTATTGCTTTTTTACATATGTTTTTCTCTTATCTGCATTTATTCTGTTGCCAGTATAATTTTAATTGCCTGTGTTATAAATTGGCCAGTTTTGAGCCTTTATGATATCAATTATGCATGCGATTAATTGCAGATTTGGAGACATTTTATGGGCACACTATTTGTTTGGTATTTATTTGGTTAATATATCAAGTATGGGTTCATTTTTGTATCTCTGCTATTGAGGCGGTTTGTCTATTTAACATATCCCTATAGTCAGTATTTATTTGTGTTTAACAATTTTTTATTGTGTTTTTTTTTTATATTGTCATTTGATCTATCCCTCCAACCACAGTCTTTGCCTTTCACACGCCCCCCTTTTTGTTTTTCAACCAATGTTTGTTATGATTTTGTTGCGGGCATTTTCTGTTACGCCTGTTTCAGCTGGGGGGGGGGGTGTGAGCAGTCTTTGTCTGTGATTGGTCTAGGGCCGTTATAAGTAGAGCAGGCTTTTAAATAGTTAGTAACAGCCTGATGAAATGACCTGTAAGGTTGAGAAATGTGTTGCTGTACTCTGAATTTGTTTTAACCTTTCATTCTGGTCTCAATAAAATTTTAATACTACCTGCTCTACTTTGGCATTTGTTGCTTGGTTCTCTGAACTGTCAATCAAATTGCCGGGATACTACCTCTGTGATTGGCTACTTCGTAGACGGCTTCCACTGTGACGTCTGGTCCTGCGTCATCGCTGATTGGTCACCGGCATCCACGTGCAGGATCCTGTCGTTTCGTCTGTCGGGCGACTTAAGGTCCCGTCCTGCGCTGTGAGGCACACTTTTGTGCCGCTCTTCATGTGAGTACCCCTCCAGAGGGTTTCTGTGATTGTTCTGTCGCCCCCTTTGTGCAAACGATATTGTTCCATGAGGCGCCTCTGTTTCCTGCGTCTACAGGTTCTCTTCGTCGTATCCTATCCCAAGAGTGCTGCCTGATCGTAGTTGACATCTGTTGCTCCTGGTCTACTTTCCACTTGCGCACCCCTATTAGAGACTTTCTGCTCTAATCTATTAGAAAATAATTTAGCAGCCTGGGAAGTAGTCCCTAAAGTTGATAGAGCTATTCCTTAGCTAGATGCACTACTATTCCTATGGAGGATAGTTCTTCATTTAGGGATCCAATGGACCACATATCTGAGTCCTTGCTTAGGAAATTATTTTCCCAATCAGCTCTTCAGCTAATGATTTAATTTGTGATACGGTCTTTGACATCATTAAAATTGATGTCAAGAATATGTCCATTGCTGTTTTATTGAGAAGAGCCTTATGGCTTAAATTTTGGTCAGCTGATATGGTCTCTAAAATAGGCTGCTATCAATCACTTTTGAAGGGAAGATGCTTTTTGGATCAGAATTGGATTCTATTATCAAAACTGGCACTGGGGGAAAAGGTACTTTTCTACCTCAGGACAATAAGACTAAGGGGAAGTACAAACAAACAAATAATTTTCATTCCTTTCGCTCCCCTAGAGATCAAAAGTCAGCTCCAACTAGAAGTATGAATCTTCTAAGCCTTTCTGGAAGCTGGGATCTTCTTGGTCTAAGAACAAACAGACCAAAAAGATCAATTCAAAGCAGAAATCTGCATGAAGGGACGGCCCCCTGTCTTCTGGTAGGGGCAGATTGTTTCAGTTTCTGAACGCCTGGTCTCCATCAGTTCAGGATCCCTGGGTTCTCAATATCATATCCCAGGGTTATTGCATAGATTTTTGCACCAGACCTCCCTGGGAATGGTTTAATCGGTTTTACATTCCAAAGGATCCTGTAGAGGCAGCTGCATTTGTTCAATGCGTTCAAGACTTAGAGGACATGAAGTGATCCAACCTGTTCCAAAAGCTCAACAGTGACAGGGTTTCTATTCCAACTTCTTCATTGTGCCAAAAAAGGAGGGCACCTACCGTCCTATCGTGGACCTAAAATACTTTCTTTCAAAACGTGAATGATCTGTACCATTTTGCCATTAGTTCATGAAGATCAATTTAAAAGGATTCTTATCTACAAATTCCAATAAACAAAAACCCTTTCCCATTTCTAAGATTTGCTTTTCTCAACAAACATTACCAATTTGTGGCCCTCCCCTTCAATTTGGCCACAGCCCAACTCATCTTCATGAAGGTGTTAGGGGCTCTCTTAGCAGTGATCAGAGCACATGGAGTCTCCATTGGCCCTTATTTGGAGGATATTTTGGTTCAAGCTATGTCTTGTTTCTCTGGCTACTGCTCATACTCACAGAATGGTATCTTTTCTTCAGGAAAATGGATGGAAATTCAATGTCCCCAAAAGTTCCTTATCCCCAGTCACAAAGGTGGTTTTTCTGGGGGTGATAATAATGCTCTTCTTTCTCACAGAACCAGACTTTAGACTGCCTGTCATTTCCTGCAGAGGGCTCATTCTCCATCTGTAGTACAATGTATGGAATTAGTGGGTCTTATGGTGGCCATTTAAGACACAGTACCTTTTGCTTGCTTTAATCTTCGTCCTCTCCAATTGTCCATGCTTCAACAGTGGTCAAATATTGTTTCCAACTGGAACAGCAGATATAGCTTAGTTCTTCAGTCAAACAATCTCTCTCATGGTGGAGGGCAGGACCCTATTTGAGCCTTGCAGAATAATTTATTTGACTTATCTGGACCGTAGTCACATACGGATGCAAGTGTAATGGGTTTGGGCCCTGTCTTGGCCCCTTCTCAAGCAGGAAAAATTAATTTGGTTCCAGTCAGACAACGTCACTGCTGTGGTGTACATCAATCATCAGGGAAGTCCCTTAGCTATGTGAGAGGCATCTCACATTCTTTTTTTTGGGAGAGGAAAACTACTGCACCCTATCGGCCTTTCACATTCCACGAGTGAAACAATTGGGAAGCAGATTAGCTAAGTCATCAGTCCTTTGATCCAGAAGAATGGTCTCTTCATCAGTATATGTTTGATCAATAAGTACTGAGGTCGGGTGTTCCAGAAACAGATCTAATGGCATACAAAATCAACAGCAAACTTCCAGATTATTGTGCCAGGTCAAGATATCCAAGAGCTTGCATGATAGATGGTCTACTCTCTCCTTGGAACTTTCAACTGGCCTATCTATTTACTTTGGACTCTCATTATCCCGAAATTCTGGGTCCCCAATTTGTGAAAATATAAGACAAAGTACCAAAATCAGGAGCACAAAATGCCAAATGATGTAGAGCTTTGTGTACGTCTTTTTATTAAAAAAAAGCACAAAGAACACAACCCATAACAAAGTAAAGAAAGAGGTTTTACTTGAGCAAAAGAAGAAAATGATACATGTACAATAAGAATGGCTAATGAAATGCATGAATCGTTTTACATAGCAGGTAGAAGATAAACTCTACTTACATATCATATTAATGAAATTATATGAAAGTTTCAGCAATCCAATTATTTACCAGTCACATCAGTGTTCAATTGTATTGATCGGAATTTATGATTTCCTAGTTATGCAACAACAAAGAAAAATAGAAACCAAAAACAAAACTATCTACTGCTGACAATTTATTTATTTTTTACCATTATTACCGCCCTTCTTTTTGCTGTAATGAAATTAAGGCTGGAGGTATTGCTCCTGGTTGTCAGAGTTTAAATTCTTAATCTTAAAAGTGAAAAAGCATTTAAAATTCCAAAATTAAAATTCCAGAATCAAATTATTATATCTACAGTATATATATATATATATATACACACACACACACACACACACACACACACACTCATACATACACACACAGATAGATATTATTAAATCATCTGAAGGTACGGTTCGTTTCAGAATTTTACTATACACTATATGGGCAAAAGCATGTGGACAACCCTAGTAATTTCTGAGCTCAGGTGTTTAAGCCACAACCTTTGCTAAGAAGTCCATAAAATCCACTACATGGCCATTAAATTTCCATAGACAAACATTGGCAGTACAATGAATCATACGGAAGAGCTCAGTGATTTTAAACTATGCATAAAATAGCCTATAGTCTGTTGCATCCTTCCCTAAAGAGTTCCAAACTGTTTCTAGAATCAACATCAGCAAAGGAACTGTGTGATTAGGAGCTTCATGAAATGGATTTCCATGGCCGAGCAGCTGTACACAAGACTCACATCATCATGTACAATTCCAAGAGATGAGTTGTGTAAAGCATGCTGCCATCAGACTCTGGAGAAGTGAAAACATGTTCTTTGGAGTGATGAATCATGCTTCACTATCCGGCTGTCTGATGGAAGAATCTGGATGTGGCAGATGCCAGGAGAATTCTATATACTGGAATTTATAGTGATAGAGAAGTAATAATAAGTCTGGGGCTGTTTTCAGGGTTTGGGCTAGGCCCTTTAGGTCCAGTGAAGGGTCATCTTAATGCCACAGGATACAAACACATTTTAGACAATTGGGCGATTTCCCATTTTTGGAAACAGTTTTATTAAGGCCCTTTCCTGTTCCAGCTTGACTGTGCACAAAATGACATTCATGAAGACTCAAGTGGCCTGCACAAAGCCTTGACTTCAACCCCATTGAACTTTTGGGATGAATAAGAACACGATCATCCAGCATCAGTGCATGATTCCACAAATGTTCTTGTGGTTAAATGTGCATAAATGTCTAAAGAAACACTCCAAAATCTTTTGAAAAGCCTTCCCAGAAGAGTTGTGTGGCTGTTAAACCACATAGTGTGTGTGTGGGGGGGGGCAATTCCATATTAATGCTCATGGTTGTTTTGGAAGCCAATGTCTAACAAGCTCATATATGTGTAATAGTCAAGTCTCTGCATACTTTTGACCATATAGTACATATACATACACATGTTGTTGGTAACAGGACAATACTGCTGATACTCACCGTCTTCCAGCCCCATACAGACCAGATACATGAGACAATGCCCCAAATCCTCTGCTGCCAAATGCTGCTACTGAGTATTTATTTTTTCAGCTGATTGGTTCTACTTAAACCTGCAGCCGATGCTGTTTTGTAACCAAATAAAAAATAAACTACTAACTAGAAAATAAAACATCTTTCTGCATTGCCAAATGTCATAAAGATTGGTACAAAGAAATTCGGCTAATCATTTACAATGTGAAGAGGTAGGGAAAGAACCCTTTTCAGTTAAAGGGATATGAAACTCAAAAATATTCTTTTTTTGTATTCAAGCATATAATTTTGAAAAACTTCTAAATGTACTTCTATTATCAAATTTGCTTGATTCCCATGGTATTCTGTGTTGGATACCTAGGTAGGTATCTGGAGCACTACATGGTAGGAAGTAGTGCTGCAATCTAGTGCTCTTGCAAATGGATACAATTCTTGCCAAACTGCCGCCATATAGTGCTCTAGACATGTACACGTTCCTAAGCTTACAACCCTGCTTTTCAAGAAAAAATACCAAAAGAACAAAGAAAAATGAATAATAGAAGTAAATTACAAAGTTGTTTAAAATTGCATGTTCTGAATAATGAGAAAAAAACATTTGGGTTTCCTCTCCCTTTAACTCCAAAATTATTCAGTTTACTGACAAATTTTATTTTAAAGAAATTCAGTCAAGGTTACCAGAAAAACAGGGTTTAACACTGAACAGTCATATAACAGCCAGTCCCTATAATACTACGATACTAATAATCAATGTAGTGTAATTAACAGCTTCCCATAGTGTGATGCAATTAATATTATGTAAAAGTAGCCCATAGTAGTGCAAAGGCACAAACCCTAACCCCCCACTACCCTCTGCCCTGCTCTCCAGTTTATCTAGGTTTCTTTCTTCTTCTGCACCATTTACTACTATTAAGGGCACGTGCTACCGCTGCTTTCACTCTCGTTGCTGTGACATATGCTGCAAGACCGAGCACTGCTGACATTAATAAAGGCTCCGTGGAGGCCACACTGGGGATCAGGGTTGTTACAGTTAGTGTGGATGTATTGGGTGTTATTTTTAACTAAAGTTAATTGCATCACACTATAGTTGGGAAGCTGTTAAATACACTAATCAGTCATTATACCAGGGCTAAACAAAATCTAGCAGCCAGTCCATTAATTTAGAGGCCTATCCCTTTGAGATATACATTATGGGCTCGATTTATCAAGCCTCTACGGCTGCAAGTTCTTGCTCGCCGTGATTTATCTGTTGACCGCTGCTTCCCTAAGATCTTCGCCACCTCTATTGTGGCGAAATTCAATCTCCTCGGTCGAGTCCTACCGAGGAGATTGACAGCTCCTGCCCACGCGTGATTGGCTGTGCTCGTGTACAATAGCGAATACCCGTGGGTAATTTCGCCCCGCAACAGGCGAGCTGAGGCGTACAGGGGCGCGTATACGCGCCCCTGTACGCCTCTGCGTTAATAAATCTAGCCCTATATATTAACCCAAATAAAAGCTGTATTTGTAGTTTAGTTCACAGCTGCAAAACCTAGAAAAGTTCCAGTCGCACCGAGCTACATTTTAAGTGTGGCTGGTGGCAGCCAGTGAGGGAAGTTGGGGGGACCTATAGGTGTCTTGGGCACTCTAAACCAGGGATCCAGGGTCTATTTTAAAATGCCAGTGGTTTGTTGAACCATGTATTATACAGTCTTGCTGCCTGACCACTTCTATAGCTGCGCTACCATATATCTATAATAATGATGATTATTTGTAATACAGTAACAGATTGTATGCTGCCCAGCTGTTCCTATATATCTGTCTGCCTTCCCTGCTGAATCTAAGTGATTTATATGTATGTATTTCATAGAAACTACATTCTACATATGGTATGTCTGAAACACTTCTACTGCTATAATCCAAGAAATAACACATTACATTTAATTATTAACTTAAAATATTTCTTTATTAACCCAGAAATAATAAGAATAAAGATACAACACAGCATCACAACATTAGAGACTGTGAAAAGAATAAAAAACCTCTATGGAATAGGACACAGAGTGTCCATGCTCCTCGGAAACCTACAACAAATACAATGGATCATTTTGGAAGAAAGAAGCTATGGGGGGGGGGGGTTAATGAGCATAAGACATTGGTATGCAGCCAGTGGTGGAACATATACAAATAAACTCACAGGATACTTTGCCTGTGTAATGCCAATATCTTACTGAAACATTTGATGTAAAACTTTTATGATTTTGATAGAACATGTTATTTTAAAATACACTTTTAAATTTGTTTCTATTATCAAATTTACTTTGCTCTGTTGTTCTTTGTTGACAAGCATACCTAGGTAGGCTAAGGAGCAGCAATGCATTACTAAGAGTATGCTGGTTAGCTCCCAGTAGTGCATTGCTGCTCTGGAGCCGAATTTCCCTGTGTTTAAAGGGACAGTATAAACTTATCTTCATATAATTGTGCATGTAATAGACACTACTATAAAGAATAAGATGCACAGATACTGATATAAAAATCCAGTATAAAACTGTTTAAAAACTTACTTAGAAGCTCTCAGTTTAGCTCTGTTAAAAAGGCAGTTGGAAAGCCCACTGCAAGTGGGAAGTAAGAGACTACCCCTCCCCCTTCTTTTGCATATGAAAAGACCCTTTACACAAACAGGAGCAAGCTGGAGAAGGTAGCCGACGGTATTCTCATAAAACTTTGGGGCTTGATTAGGAGTCTGAAAATCAGAGCAATGTTATTTAAAAAAAACAAACAAAAAAACAACTGTATGGGCTATATAAATAGATCATCTTCAAAACATTTATGCAAAGAAAAAATGAGTGTATAATGTTCCTTTAATCACTTTGCAGGGGCTAAAAACATACGGCTAGATTACGAGTTTTGCGTTATGAGGGGTGCGGTATTAACTTGCACGTTATTGTCACCACTCACTTACCTACAGCGCTGGTATTACAGGTTTTCATAAACCCAGCGTTAAAAGGCAAGAAGTGAGCGTAGAGCAAAATTGAGCTCCATACCGCACTCCAATACCAGCGCTGCTTAAGGCAGCGGTGAGCTGGTTTTACGTGCTTGTGCACGATTTCCCCATAGACATCAATAGGGAGAGCCGGCTGTAAAAAAGACACCTGCAAAAAAGCAGCATAACGCTCAGTAACGCAGCTCCATTGATTCCTATGGGGAAATTTTATGTTTACACCTAACACCATAACATGAACACCCCTAATCTTACACGTATTAACCCCTAATCTGCCGCCCCTGACATCTCCGACACCTGCATTATACTTATTAACCCCTAATCTGCGGCTCCAGACATTGCCCCACTATAATAAATATATTAACCCCTAGACCACCACACTCCAGCCTTGCAAACACTAGTTAAATATTATTAACCCCTAATCTGCAGTACCTAACATCGCGACAACCTACATTACAGTTATTAACCCCTAATCTGCCGCCCCCAATGTCGCCGCCACTATACTAAAGTTATTAACCCCTAAACCTAAGTTTAACCCTAACCCTAACACCCCCTATCTTAAATATAATTAAAATAAATCTAAATAAAAATTCATATCATTACCTAAATTATTCCTATTTAGAACTAAATACTTACCTGTAAAATAAACCCTAAGTTAGCTACAATATAACTAACTAGTCCTAAAGCCCGTTCACACGGGCCATTTTTGCATGGTACAGCGGTCCCACCCCTTGCGCTCTCTCCCTCCCCCTCTCTTTTGCTCTCTCTCCCCCCGCTCTCTTTTGCGCTCTCTCTCCCCCCTCTATTGCGCTCTCTCTCCCCCCTCTATTGCGCTCTCTCTCTCCCCCTATTTTGCTCTCTCTCCCCCTCTCTTTTGCGCTTTCTTTCTCCCTCTCTTTTGAGCTCTCTCTTCCCCCTCTCTTTTGCGCTCTCTCTCTCCCCCCTCTTTTGCGCTCTCTCTCCCCCCTCTTTTGTGCTCTCTCCCCCCCTCTTTTGCGCTCTCTCTCTCCCCCCCTCTTTTGCGCTCTCTCCCCCCCCCTTTTGCGCTCTCTCTCCCCCCCTCTTTTGCGCTCTCTCTCTCTCCCCCCCTCTTTTGCGCTCTCTCCCTCCCCCCCCCCTCTTTTGCGCTCTCTCTCTCCCCCTCTCTTTTGCGCTCTCTCTCACCCCTCTTTTGCGCTCTCTCTCTCCCCCCCTCTTTTGCGCTCTCTCCCCCCCCCCTTTTGCGCTCTCTCTCCCCCCCTTTTGCGCTCTCTCTCTCTCCCCCCCTCTTTTGCGCTCTCTCCCTCCCCCCCCCTCTTTTGCGCTCTCTCTCTCCCCCTCTCTTTTGCGCTCTCTCTCACCCCTCTCTTTTATGCTCTCTCTCACCCCTCTCTTTAACGCTCTCTCTCTCACCCCTCTCTTTTACGCTCTCTCTCTCACCCCCCTCTTTTGCGCTCTCTCTCCCCCCCTCTATCTCTCTTTCTCCCCTCTATCTCTCTCTCTCTCTCCCCCCTCTATCTCTCTCTCCCCCCTCTCTCTCTCTCTCTCTCTCCCCCCTCTCTCTCTCTCTCTCTCTCTCTCTCTCTCCCTGTCCCTCTCCCTCCACCTCTCTCTCTCCCCCCTCTCTCCCCCCCTCTCTCCCCCCCCTCTCCCCCCCTCTCTCCCCCCCCCTCTCTCTCTCCCCCCCCTCTTTTACGCTCTCCCCTCTCTTTTGCGCTCTCTCCCCCCTCTGTTTTGCACGCTCTCTCTCTCCCCCCTCTCTCTCTCTCCCTCCCCTCTCTCTCCCCCCTCTTTCTCTCCCTCTCCCTCTCTTTTGCTGTCTCTCTCCCTCTCTTTATCTCCCCTCTTGATCTCTCTCTCACCTTTCTTATCTTTTCCCTACCCCCTCTCTCCCCTCTTTTGAGTTGTTTTCAGCTCTCAGAGTCTCAGTCTGTACGGCCTTTCACGGGCCCGCCTGGCCCCGCCCCCTTCACGCTCGACCCGCCCCCTTCACAGACCTTCACGCTAGGCCCCGGCCCCGCTCGGCCACGCCCACTTCTGCTCGAGTCGCACTGCTGAGACTTAGGGACTGTAAGGCCAGGTGTGTTTGTCCTCGTGCTGTCTCTACTGCGCATGACAGCTTCGGACAAACACACTTGGCCTTTTATAGTATAGGATAGTTACATTGTAGCTAGCTTAAGGTTTATTTTTATTTTACAGGCAAGTTTGTATTTATTTTAACTAGGTAGAATAGTTACTAAATATTTATTAAAGTGACACTGAACCCAATTTTTTTCTTCTTTGATTCAGATAGAGCATGCAATTTTAAGCAACTTTCTAATTTACTCCTATTATCAATTTTTCTTTGTTTTTCTTTATTTGAAAAAGAAGGCATCTAAGCTTTTTTTGGTTCAGACTCCAGAAAGCACTTTTTTTTAATTGGTGGATGAATTTATCCACCAATCAGCAAGAACAACCCAGGTTGTTCAAAAAGGGCCGGCATCTAAACTTACATTCTTGCATTTCAAATAAAGATACCAAGAGAATGAAGAAAATTTGATAATAGGAGTAAATTAGAAAGTTGCTTACAATATCATGCTCTATCTGAATCACAAAAGAAAAATCACCTAAATTAAATACAATTACCTAAATTACAATCCTAACTAAAAAAACCTAAGCTCCCTATTGCCCTGAAAAGGGCATTTGGATGGGCATTGCCCTTAAAAGGGCATTTAGCTATTTTCTATTGCCCAAACCCTAATCTAAAACTAAAACCCACCCAATAAACCCTTAACAAAACCCACTAACCCCGAAGATCCACTTACAGTTTTGAAGACTGGACATCCATCCTCAACGAAGCCGGGAGAAGTCTTCATCCAAGCCGGCAGAAGTGGTCCTCCAGACGGGCAGACGTCTTCATCCAGGCGGCATCTTCTATCTTCACCCCATCCGGCACGGAGCGGGTCCATCTTCAAGACATCCGACGCTGAGCATCCTCTTCCAACAAAGTCTTCTTCCCAAATGAATGTTCCTTTAAGTGATGTCATCCAAGATAGCGTCCCTTGAATTCCGATTGGCTGATAGAATTCTACCAGCCAATCGGAATTAAAGGTGAAAAAAATCCTATTGGCTGATCCAATCAGCCAATAGGATTGAGCTTGCATTCTATTGGCTGATTGCCTTTTCAGGGCAATGGGTGGGAACAGCACAGTGCGATGAGTATCGGACTAGTGTTAACTAACAGTCATCGATGTTGCGGTTATTTGGGTTTTTCCCAACTTTATTTATACCATTTCATTACTGTCCATGAACAAGCACATTTCTCTAAAGCTAATCTTTTATTTTTCAGCTGTTAATGTCCAAGAAATAGCTACATTTATACCTCAGCAAAAAATATCTAATAGAAAGTTATTTTTATATTTGTTATCCAAAAAAATCTGTTATATGATACGTTCACATAAATTAATGTGTATTTGTATTTCTAGAAGTCATGATATGCTTTTATCTCATTTTTGTTATAAATGATTATTAATGCTAGAATGTGTACATATATCTTTGCACATACTATATATATATATATATATATATATATATATATATATATATATATATATATATGTGTGTGTGTGTGTGTGTGTGTGTGTGTGTTATGTGACATATTTACATGTCCCGAAATTCCTTTTTTTTGTTCAAAACAATGTTGTCTTTGATATCTCTGTGTTTATTTATACCGTTATATGTATATATTGTAAATGTATTATTATTCTGAGCAGGAATAATTGCAAATATAACATGTAATCAATATCATATGTATTTATTTGCAATCAATGGATATTTTAAGAGATGGGTCAGTTTTCTCTCTGTACCTAAGTAACGCCTCCTGATTGCAATCTAGTTTTAAAAACCACCCCTTCACAGGTGTTATAAAATGGGCTGGCATATAAGATGATCTTTCTTACTGGAAAATAAATTCAAAAGAAGGAAGAAATACACTTAAAATAGCATGACAGTAAAGAGCTGATTTTAATTTCTGCTGTATCTGAATCATGACAGTTTAATGTTAGGTGGGCTAACCATTTGAGCTATCAGCTTAAGAGTATATTGAATCGAACATCAATTCGAATTTTAAAATCATTGTCTAAAAAATTACACTGTGTTTCCTAATGTCAGCATCAATGTTTATCTTTAATACTAATTTCACATATACATACTTTTAAAGTATAATACACAATGTAAAAAATGGCACAAGTTCTGATGAGTGATCAATGACACAAGTATAGAGCATTTTGAGTCGTTAGTGATAGTTTAAAATGTATATTTGAATCAGATTGGCTGATGTCATAAATCATGTGTTTATGCAAATTCCAATAAAAAGTGGTTGAAAAATTCACTAGTGTGTGGGTTGTTTAGGAGTTTGCGTCATAATTGGTGTGAAAAGTGTTGCGTCAAAATGCGAGAGTGGGACTTGTATTACATGGCTTCAACATGGTACACATAGATTTTTCACAAAAGAAAAGGAAGTTAGCTATATTATGTTGTGCATTTCATTTTTATCTCTATATCTATTAGTGCGACAATTTGGGGCAAAACTTTGCAGAAATAATATTGTCCCCTTGCTTTGTAATGAGAGACAAATTTGTAGCATAATCCATAAGTAGTAAGGTATTTTTCATTTTTATCCCTATATCTACTAGTGCACCAAATGTGGAGCTATAATATTGTTTGATTTAGAGAGGGTATACAATTTTAATAAAGTTTCTAATTTACTTTTATTATGTAATATACTTCATTCTCTTGCAGCATCTAACATAAGTTTTCTGTGTTTTCAGACTCCCATTGAGTTCTATGGCATCCGCAAACTCAAAGGTGGCGATTAAAATCTAAGTACGCTGCGTCGGAATAGACGCAAGCGTACCTGTTAAATTTTTGATAAATTGGGAAAAGGGTCAAATAGAGTCAGATGTGAATTTGAAACATCTGTAATGACGCAAGCATCGATCTGCGTCAGATTGAGATTGCAGGATCGTATTTTACGTCACAGATTTCAACATTTGCCGATATTGGCACATTGATAACTACAGCGGATCAAGCTTGCGACAAATACGACACAGAATTCAAGCGTATTTGCAGTTGACGCTTTGATAAATAGACCCCTTGGTATCTTTATTTGGAAAAGCAAGAATGTAAGCTTAGGAGCCGGCCCATTTTTGGTTAAAAATGTGGTTATAAAAAAAATGTATTGCTCGCAAGAACATCTTATGTTAACACAGGATAGGACATTAAGGGCCTGGAGCGGTGGCTCATTACAGGAGGCGCTTCCCCCTCGGTAAATCCGAGGTTCTGACCACAATTGGACATTAAACTTATCTACTCTGAACATAAGGATTATTAACTCTGCAAAGGAAAACAATTAAATATTCCTTCTAGAAATCATACTCTCTGGTGATGTCCGGAATGGCGCACATGGCGGGAGAGGACTACCTGCAATGACTCAATGTGCACTTACAATAAATTGAAACCCTTATTCAAAAGATTATGGATAAAGCCCCGTATGACTATCTACTGAAACTCCTGTATGCGGAGAGGAAGCCTGCTGAACAGCTGATCAAGGCCCTCCTGGCAAAGTAATTTCTCCTGGCCTGATCCAGTTAAAGTAACAGCCCGGCTCCACGCAAGTACAAAGGGACCCGGGCAGCACTTTGCATTGTGCAAAATATAAAACTGCTGCCAAGTCTACAACAGATCCTAACGCAACAACCCGCTGACTACTTTAGTGATCACAAGGGACATTGATGCATAGCTGTCACCTTGAATGGGCCTCAACCAATAAGTCTGTGTCTTCGGGAAGCTATGGGGAGTGCAGGCCGTACCACGGCCTGGATGACAACAGGGCAAGACACAATAGGGCTGCCCTCGAAAAGCACAATAAATTTGCCAGTACAGCCACCAGCCGAAAGGCTGTAGAACCCTACTCATTCTCAAGACTTGCCGACGAATCCATTCCAGAACCACAAAAAAAAAATCCCTTGCTCTCACAATGGCGGATATATTTTTAATATAGAAGAGGGATAGCTCTTAGATGCTTATAATAGACGGTGTCAAAGTGCCATAAAGTTTTAAAGGTTTTTTTATAGTTACATTCACCATCCTAAAGGGACCATTTTGAATTGACTTTGCTCACAGGGGATTTGTTTTGAGAGATGGCATATTTGAGAACACCCAAGATAATTAGTACACTTAAGGTTTCTTCAGGAATCTGTAATTTAAATAATCTGCTCACCAGTTGGAAGCCATGACATATCATAATACTACCACATAATATTAATATTGTTGAATTTCTAACTCTCATAATAGGACAACCTTACAACCCTAACCATAAAACCTCACGCACGCTCTGCTATACATCCTAGACACCACATATCATTATTTAAGAAGGTTTACTAGTTCAACTCTTGAGGAGTCCACCAAAGTAACATTTGAAATGTTATTCAATACATTATCTCCTTCTCGTTGTGTACATATAACACTTTGTTTTCCCTATGTTGCATTATGATTGACTGAACATGTTTGACCAGTTTAGTTCATTTATTGCTATGCTCTTTTTCTTTTCTTTTTTTATGCTATAAGGCCTACTGGAGAAGCGAAACTGAAATCCTGCTATCCTATAAACTAGTAGCCCAGTTGGGGTTCTTTATTTCTTTCCTTATTATTCATAGCCCTTTCTATATTTTATTTTTCTGTTGCAATCAAACCAACAAATGCTCAAGGGGCAACATTGGTTCTATACTGCCCCTATTTCTATCAGTTCTTTATTTTATTAGAGGCTCAAAAGTGACCTAGATTGATTTTTACGGGGCCTAAAAACTAGAACTGTTTCCATTTTTGTTAGTTTTCATTTATGCAGGCTCTTTTTGCATTTTCTCTGTATAATCAATGTATATTATGCCTGTATGTATCATTTGCTTTGACAGTCCTTAATAAAAAATAATAAAAAAAAAAATCTTGCATGTGTCCAGTTCTTTCTGCAGACATGCTGCATTTTCTGCAATGGCATCTCAGATCACAGCATGCTCTGCCTTGGGGCATGATGGTACAGCAGAAGTCAAGTCCTACAAAAAAAAGTGTAGGAACCCACAAAGACTTCCACCCCCCTCACAATTTATATTGTTTTATACACACACTGTATTTATATTTTGAATGGTTGCCTTTGGACCTGAGTCTCCTCCTCAAAGCAAGCCACACAGAAATGTAAGCACCATGTGTTCCACACAGTGCAGGGTGATCACACAGCAGGACCGCTGATAGGCTTGCATTTAGTGTATTGTAGGAAGTGTTACTGCCCATTACTAGAGGATCTCACTATCCCTCTAAACAGCCTGTGCTCCAGCTCCTCTCACCAACAGCAGAAGTGTTTACTGAAACATTTCTGTTCTATGGCCAGGGGGAACTTAGTTCCACCTGCAAAAATAGTGCAGGAACTCCGTTCCCATGCGTGCCTGCTGGACTTGACCCCTGTGGTACCGAGACTTTTGTAAATGTTGGGAGGATGGATTACTCCTGGGTAGTAAGAAGTTGTTAAATAACACTAGTTAATATAAGAATCTTATAGTGAGCGTTCTACTTCAAAAAAATAAGTATTAAAGGGCCATTATACACTCATTTTTTCTTTGCATAAATGTTTTGTAGATGATCTATTTATAAAGCCCATAAAGTTTGTTTTTTAAAAAAATGTATAGTTTTGCTTATTTTTAAATAACATTGCTCTGATTTTCAGACTCCTAACCAAGCCCCAAAGTTTTATTTGAATACCGTCAGCTACCTTCTCCAGCTTGCTCCTGTTTGTGTAAAGGGTCTTTTCATATGCAAAAGAAGGGGGAGGGGGGAGTGTCTTATTTCCCACTTGCAGAGTTAAACTGAAAGCTTCTAAGTAAGTTTTTAAATGATTTTATACTGGATTTTTATATCAGTATCTGTGCATTGTATTCTTTATAGTAGTGTCTATTACATGCAGTTATATGAAAATGAGTGTATACTGTCCCTTTAATGTTGAAATCAAACTCATTCCTAAAAAGCATATAAAAAGGTATTATATAAAAGGTATATTGTCTTTTTTATATCTGTCTCTAATTCTACTCAGCAGGAAATATCTAAACAACCAATATAGATGTAAAAATCCATAGTTATTCTAAGGCTAATATTTGCTTGGAATACATCATTATGTCCAACATGTAGTCACTGTTTAATATTCTTTTATTTACACCCTGGACAGTGAATGCAGGAAGTATTTTGATATATTTTACAACCTACCCCTCTCTGTCAGTTATCTATATTTATCTACATTTCCTGACCCTGAGGCAGTTGTTAAGTGGAAGCCATGATTGTTGGCTATAAGTTCAACACCCTTACATGTTCGAAGGGTCAGAGAAATGATCAAGCTCTGAAACTGTTGCCACTAGCTAAATCAAGGCCTAACAGATTTAGACAATGTTCTAAGACCTTACAAAGAAATCACTAGTATAGCAACTGGAAGTGTGTCCAAAATTTTGTATGGGCCACATTTACTGTTTAGCAGAAACATGTTCAATGTGTTAACTTCTTTTCACTTAGAAAATCAGGGGTGCCCATACTTTTGTATACAACTGCATATCAGGTCCAATATAAGTTGCTGCCAAGCAGAATTCAGCATAAAAAGTAATGCAAAATATGAGCCCTGTGTCTTGTTATAAAATCTCTTCTAGGTTCAGGAAATTTCCCAAGTCCTGTAGTCTGAAAGTCTGCATTTAGCTAATAAAACATTCCCACTGTGCACTCTCTCTGACTTGATACCCTCTTCTAAACATTTCAAGACCATGGAAGTGACTAGAAGCCAAGTCTGTATCAAACACTTATCTCTATTGGTGTCACAAACAGTCTATTACTTGATGTGCGTATGTGTAAACAAAACTTTTTAAGTGAGTCACAATTTCAGCTGGCTAATATACTCTTGGCAGCACATCAGAAGTTATTGCTGTCAAAATCTAGCATTTTGTATTTCTGCTCTTTGCTTACTCATTTGTCTCTTCTCGGCAGACTGTTGTTTCTAGTGTAAAGCAGCTCAACTTGAGCAAAAATATCAATAATTATTTATATTTTCTTACTGAAATAAACTATGGAATTCAGGAAGTATTTTTATAGCAATATGCATATTAGGATATATTTAATACATGACCAATTTTTATGTGAGGGTTAAAAAAAAAAAAGAAGAAAAAAGTATATATAGCAAGTAATTGCCATTTGCAGGGCTGCTACTAGAAATGTTGGGGCCCCTGACTTAACCATTGATCAGAACCCCCCTCCCCCCCTTGACATGTGCAATTTTTGACCAAGTGACTAAAACGTATATGCACTTTATTCTTAAGTGTAGTCAAACTTGGAAAATGTTGTAAAGGTAGTAACATACAAACACACAGACACACTCATACACTGAAACACACACTCACACATATGGATTCAGATATAGACACTCTAGCAGACACGCAAAGTAACACACTCAGACACAGACACTCAAACGGATACTCAGCACTTGTTTACATTGACCTGACAAGTAATGAGGTAGACTACAGTTCTGTCAAAAAAGGAGGTTTACAAAACAAAATATGGAGTTCTGATTATCTTTTTGTCAAGGAAGATGCCAATTAAATGATGACAACAGCATGCAGTGGCTGAAAGGAAGGGCCCTGAACTGCCTAAACAATAATTTAAAGATTAAATGGTGGATTGGTGACTTCCGGAAAGGTCTGATTAGTCTCAAAGTCTGTAGAAAGATGTGAATAATCAGAAGTAAGGTCAAAATGTCCTAAAAGGGAACAGACAATGGACACACACACACAAACTCAAACTTGCACATACACCCAAGGAAACACCGATAGAGACAGCCTCAGAAAACACAATAAGACATACACACACAGAGAGAGACAACCACATAAAACACAGAAATACACACACACCCTCACTGAGACATCCACAGAAAACCCACAAAGACATACACACACTCTCACAGAGACACCCACAAAAAATGCACATGCATACACACACCCTCACAGAGACACCCACAGAAAACAAAGACAAACATACATACACACACCCACCCTCACAGAAATATCCACAGAAAACACAGAGACATACACACCCACCCTCACAGAGGCATCCAGACAAAATACACAAAGACATACATACACACACCCTCATAGAGACACCCATGGAAAAATAACAAAGACATACGCACACACCCTCACAGACATCCACAGAAAATGCACAAAGACATACACACCCACCCTCACAGAAATACCCACAGAAAAAAAAAATGCACACACACTCATAGAGACACAAACAAAAGCACAAAGACATAAACACAGACACCCACAGAAACACTCACAGGAGGTAACATTTCTGCACATTGCATCCCCTAAATCAACAGTGTGTGACATGCATGATAAAAAAAAATGCAGAAATTAAGAGATTACTTTTGAAAGAATCATATTTGTAAATGTGCAAACAAAAATAATTCTGTGAATTCAAAATTGTACATTAATGGTCTGGGTAAATGGCTAGATGAAGAAAAGTAATTTTAAAAGGTTGACATATGTTTTTTTCCCCCCATTTTCCCCAACCAAATATAGTGTACAAATGTTCCCATCTGTCAGCTGTACTTATGGATTTTGAAAATGCTGTACTCTATTATATATAAACGCATATCTGCCAAAAGGGCACCTACCATTGTGTATTGAGGAGGAAATATTCCTGCATGGCTTTAAATATATAATTTCAACAGCATTGTCAAATAATCATAAATACACTGCTGCTAAAAAAAATGTGTTTTTATGGACTCCAGGCCCCATCATACAACTACTACCACACTGAAGTTACAATCCGAAATTGCACAAAGAAATAAAAAACATTTGCTAAGTAAGTCCTACCTCATTTGCAAATGAAAGTGATCTGCCGTCTGACTCAGGCACACACTGTACAAACAAAGTGCCAAGTCTGTCTCACACTGTGCATAGTGGTTTAGTGCACACTCAGAAATCCTCTCAAATGCTAATACTTTACTCTGTGTAATAACATTTCCCATGCTCAATTAGCACTCTGCTGTAGTACCCACTGGTGGCTGACAAAATTTAGAAAAAAAAAATGGTTCTTGACTCATGCCCACCCCCCCCCCCCCGGCCCATTGGGCCCCTGACAGGAGTCACCCCTGTCACCACCTGATGGTGGCCCTAGCCATTTGTACCAAAAGTTTCCGGTTATTCCTCAAGAGGAGTCCATTTTCTTTTTCCCTGATTGTATCATGGGTTAATGGGTATACTTTTGTGCTAAGAAAGAGACATTGTTTAGTGTTTTTCCATTTTTATTGCTCTAAATATTGTCTCTAATGAATTAGTAACACATTTTTACATGAGTCATAAGCTACATAGAGTAAAGTTTCTTCTCATTTGAAACAGAAGACATTGGCATATTGGTTTATTTTTTGGGTGAAACTGAGGTAAAGTTACAGAACCCTCTCACATTCATTACTCTGAACTTGCTGTCTTGCTGGTTTGTGTGAGTGAGGGTTAAAGGGACATAATACTCATATGCTAAATCACTTGAAACTGATGCAGTGTAAGTAACTGTAAAAAGCTGACAGGAAAATATCACCTGAGCATATCTATGTAAAAAAGGAAGATATTTTACCTCACAATCTCCTCAGCTCAGCAGATGCAGGTAAAAAAAAAAAAATGAACAGCAGCCAATCAGCATTAGCAGTGCTGAGGTCATGAACTATTTTACTGTGGTCTCATGAGATTTGACTTAACTCTCATGAGATTTCATTGTAAACTTCCTTACACTGAATAGGGAAATAACAGAGTGCACGAGGCTCATCCCTTTGGCTGACCCAGGACAGACATACTGATATGCTGCTTAGAAATTCTTTACAATGGGATGTGGCTACTGAGGAACTTTTGAGGTAAAATATCTTTCTTTTTTGGGGGCAGTTTGTGCCCTCACATTGTTAATTTATATTTTTTTATTTTTTCTCATTTGTATTAATAACAACTTCAATAAAGCTTTTTGAAAACTTAAAAAAAAAATATATCTTTCTTTTTTACATAGAGATGTTCAGGTGATATTTTCTAGTCAGCTTTTTACAGCTATACTGCATCACTTTCAAGTGTTTAAACATTTGGGTATTATGGCCCTTTAAGTGAACTTTTAGTTAGAAGATGAGATAATTTTCTTTCCAGTGAAGAAGCGCAAGATCTCTTATTGCCAATGCCAGGATCAGACTAAACCAAGCTGAGGAGTGTGGGTGTTTTCTCCTCTCCCAATCCCCTGTGCCTATGTTTATCCTTCACCAGCGCTTTAAATATCACTTAAAGGGACAGTACACTGTAAAATTGTTTTTATATGAATGTATTTTCAATGACTTGTTATACCAGCTGCAGAGTATAAAATTTATGAGAAATTGTATTTTCAGGTTTATTTGTGTATATGAAGTAGCTGGTTTTATGCTTTTAAACCACAGCCCAATGCAATGGGTTGAGTTTCAGGTAATATCAGATCTCATTATGTTATCAGTTTGCGTACACAGACTTGCTTTCTTATCTTAAATTTGTCTGGACAACTAAAGCCCAATACACAGAGAGAACAATGAAAATGATCATTTTATTACTTAACTATCCTGCACCCCACTGTGAGTGTCATTTCTTCTGCTGGTTGTATTTACTTAGGCTATTCAATAGCTAATACTCCAGTATCAAAACTTTCAGTATAGGTTGGGAAACCACAAGTTAAATCAGCTTTTTAAAAGGCCAAAATAGGGGTAAAGGAGCTACTTGTAAACAATTTAATACACTCCAGCAGGTAAAATGGATCATTGGGAACAATTTAAATGGGAGACATTTTTTGGGTGAACTGTCCCTTTAACAGTTAAAGGTATTCCAATATCTCTATAATGCTCATGATCGAGAAGCAGTTAAAGGGATAGAAAGGTCAAAATTGTGCATATGTGCATTTTAATTTTAATTATACAAATTTTTGCAATATACTCCCATTAGCAAAAAAAATTCAAGCAAAGTGATTTTTTTTTTCCTGCAGTATAAACATATCAAGTGAGGGCCTGTGCTCCAATATTAAGAAACTACACCTTTTCAGAGAGCTGGCTGTTGTGTGTATTGCTTCTGAAGATGTAATATGTGTCATTCAAACCTCTGGTGGCTCTCTAAGGAGGTGTGTCTTAAAGGGACAGTCAAGTCTAAAATAAACTTTCATGATTCAGATAGGGCATGTCATTTTAAACGACTTTCCAATTTACTTTTATAACCAATTTTGCTTTGTTCTCTTGGTATTCTTAGTTGAAAGTTAAACCTAGGTAGACTCATATGCAAAAATTTTAGACCTAGAAGGCCGCCTCGTAGCTGAATGCATTTTGGCAGTTTTTCACCACTAGGGGGCGTTAGTTCATGTGTGTCATATAGATAACATTGTGCTCATGCATGTGGAGTTAACTAAAAGTCAGCACTGATTGGCTAAAATGCAAGTCTGTCAAAAGAACTGAAATAAGGGGGCAGTTTGCAGAGGCTTAGATACATGGTAATCATAGAGGTAAAAAGTGTATTATAACTGTGTTGGTTATGCAAAACTGGGGAATGGGTAATAAAGGGATTATCTATCTTTTTAAACACCAAAAATTCTGGTGTTGACTGTCCCTTTAATACTAGTGCACAGGCCCTCACAGGATATGTGAGTATGCTGCAGAAAAACAGTAATAACATTTACTTGAAGTGTTTTTGCTAACGGAAGTATAGTGCAAAAATGCTTCTATTTCACATTGAAATGCACCATGAACATTTTATTTTTGACCTTTTCTATCCCTTTAATGTCAAAAACTAATTTTTGCATAAAATTTTTTTTTCTACCAACCATAGTTTCCAGATTTGTATTTAGCCATAACTTAATATATATCACAAACACACACATATATATATATATATATATATATATATATATATATATATATATATATATATATATATATATATATATATATAATAACCCAATAAAAGTTTGATTTGTATTTCATAGCTGCAAGGCCTAGTAAAGAACCGCCCGTACCAAGCTATATTTTAGGTGGCATTAATGTCTTGAAGACTCAAAACCAGGGAGTCGGTTCTTAAGTTTAAGGAGCATGTGGCTCCCTGGTACCTGGGTTCATCTAGCCTCGGTGTAGGGCCTGCTGTTCTCAGTTTCTTTTTTTTATTCACTAAGGGGTCTTCTCCAGCCAGTTCCTATGTTACTCTATACAACTCTAGACCCTTTACTGAAGCTATACAGAACTCTACCACCTGTCATTTGTCTCCACTTACCATGTTTTTTCCTGTCTCTGTCACATTCACAATCCTTTGAATTGAGCACCTATTTAACCCGTTTGCTACCAGGACTTTCAGAAAAAACTTGGTCAAAATACCAGAGAATTTTTAGCATTTTTGCTTTCACTACATTTAAACAGAAATGAAGCTTTTTTTTTTTTTACAAATCAAAACTATATATATTTATTTTTTTAGTAGACAGCCCAAGGTATTACCAAACAAAAGTGCTGTTATGAAAGCGCACACATGTCCGAATCAGGCAACTCCAGCTGTAACAAACCTTTACCTCCTGAATCTACTGCAGAGAGTGGGTGTGAAAGAGACAAATTATGTCAATGCTGCTGAAGCGTGTCTGTTCCACGTGCAAAAAAGTCCAAATAGCAGCACACTGCAACATAAGATCTCAACGGTTCTAATAAAAATATATTGTATCGGATTAAAAACACATAATAAAAAGTCCAAACAGCACACATAAAACAAAGTAAGTAGAGAGGACAGAAATCACACTCAGACACGTTTTGTGCGCATGCGCACTTGTTCAATGCATACCTGATGACCTGTCCATACCGTAATATATACAAAACATGTAAAGATATACATACTAGTCAAATCACAGTCTGAGCCAAAGTGTTGGATGTAGATACTACGTCAACAGTACGCTGGGCAAAGTACTCTGTGACTTAGTACCTACGTCCATTTGGCATAAGTGGTCAAGACACTGCTGCTGCCGTATACATTTTTGGGAAGAAATTTCCATTTATAACATATATTCTTTAAGCTAGGAAACATATGTCAACCTACTATTTCCATTGTTTTGAACTTGCCAATTGATTATTTTTTGTCGCTTTAACAGCCATCTACACCTTAATATGTAACTGGGAATTGATTATACGTTGTGACCTATTTAGTGTAATTGTACTAGCTCTGCAGCCAAGAGAGGCTATAGCAAAGTACTACAAAAGGCAACTAAAACAATTTTATGTATTATTTTGTGTTAATTCATTTGCTGTTTGCCTCCAGTTCATAGCACAGTTGTATCCAGTTTATTTTCAAACATATCTTTAGCTAGTCTCCCATTAAAAAAAAACAATAAACATAAGTATTTTATTTATTCTTTATAGGACACATGTATCCAGTGTTTTACAAATTTCTTTAGATAGTCTCCTATCCAAAATAAAAGAAAAAACTTAAACACAAAAGTCCCCACATTTCTGTTACACGTTGCACTACATTGCTTCAGCTGAAATGTTATTCAGTTTCCTATTGTCTATGTAAAACAGAGCTATTGGAAAATAAAACTACTACATCTCAAATTTAAATTCTGTAAAGATGTAACATACATTAATATACTGTGACCAGATATGGGGGGCACTTCATCAATGACAAGGAACATACTCAAAACAAAAAAGATGAATGGTAAGACTAGGTTTTGGTTGTAGCATTTCAAACCATTCATGTTAAATTAAATAGTGAATGACAATAATAACTGCCACTAATATTATCTAACAATTTAACATTCAACATTGCTGAAAACATATAGATAATATATACCAGGCATAATCAATTGTAATTCCTACCAGTCATTTTCTTCTGATTTTGCAATATAAATATAATATTCACAACAGATATCAGTTTACAATAAAGTACATTAGTTATTAACCATAAACTCAGAGAGTAACCTCTCTGCTGTTTTACTCTATCTCGGATGTTCAACTGCTCTCTGTCTGCAAATAAACTCTGTCTGTGCTGCTCAACGTTCTGCTAACAAGTCGTCCACCCCCCTCCCAAACAGATACCACCAAAAAGGTACTCATACTTCTCCCCCTCCTTTTACACATTACACCACCACAGCATGCAGGGAACTATAGTTCCCTGGCTGCAAAGTTGCAAACATCTGCAGATATTGCATTCCATAGGGATGTAATGGACATAAAAATAATATTAGCGTGAACAATGCGTATGTATGTGTGTGTAAAATAAACATCCATGATGAAAAATGTACGTTTTGACATCACTTCAAAGGGACAGTGTGCTTAAAAATCAGGACAATCACTTTAAAAGCAGGACTCCTGGTCACACCAAATTAATATTAATGTAAATTATCTCTGAATTAAAGGAACAGTAAAGTCAAAAGTAAAACAATATGATTTGAATAGAGCATGCATTTTAGAACAACTGTTAAATTTATTTATATTATCTAGTTTGCTTTGTACTCTTGGCATCCTTAAAAAAACATAGACTCATGAGGACCAAGAGGACTTGAGGACCGTGCAGGGGTCAAGTCGGGCGGGAACGCATGGGAACGGAGTTCCTGCACTATTTTTGCAGGAGGAACTAAGTTCCCTCTGGACAGAGAACAGAAACTCTTCAGTAAACACTGCTGCTGCTGGTGGGAGGAGCTGGAGAACAGTCTGGTTAGAGGGATAGTGAGATCCTCTAGTAATGGGCAGTAACACTTCCTACAATACACTAAATGCAAGCCTGTCAGCGGGCCTACTGTGTGATCACCCCACACAGTGGAACACATGGTGCTTACATTTCTGTGTGGCTTGTTTGGGGTTATTTAGCTTCCCTCAGCAGAAATAGGACTAAAGTGGGTAAGACTCTGTGACAGAGGAGGAGTCTCAGGCCCAAAGGCAACCAATTCAACCCTTCATTTGATTTTATTTGCTTTCATTAACCAAAGTGTACAGATTATATACATGTAATTACAGTGTATATACATATATATATATATATATATATATATATACACACATATATATATATATATATATATATATATATATACACATATATATAAAACAATATTAATTGTGAGGGGGGTGAAAGTCTTCGTGAGCTCCCACACTTTTTTTTTTGTAGGACTTGACCCCTGGGACCGTGGTTGAGAAATATTGAGCTACTGTAACCGACATATTTTTAATGTTTGTGCAATTGTAGGAATTCTCAGTCTGCACAAGCAATATTGCCCATTTTCTTAATGTATCAGTTTGCACACTGTAGCAAACTGACGGTCAAACAACAGTTTGCACTTTGCACTTTGCACATTCCATTAGAAAATGCATATAAGTGAGTTAAGTAAACAAACAGTCACTTGCTGAGCAGTGTTAGCTCATTAAAACCTTGGAATGCTAACATTTTACAACTTCCCTAATTAAAGGCAGAAGCTTGATGAACCAACACGAAAACAGTAAAAATCAAAAGGAAACAAGGATAAATGAGACCTTTTCCTGTAGCTGCTCACACTGTTCAGTGATCATTTAGGGGATTATTTGAGATTTATTGCTAATACAATAATGTTGTCATTAAGACTAATGCAAATAATATTGCACCAATTTTATTATAGATTAAGAAATAAACAAATCAGTGTGTGAGACAAGGTCCTATTAAATTATTTCTAGTTTGGTATCTTTATGATACATTTGTTTTGCTCAGTTTCAGTTTCTCTACAATTATTTACATTCCTGTTAATGTGTTTCTATGGTAATAGGGTACCATAGCTGATCACATGTTTTGTGGGGGGAAAGAACCCCAATTTAATTTGCCATTATTCTGTCCACACCCATTGCTGCAGGTATGCTGCTTTCACCAGGGAACCCTTGGTTTTGCTTTTCAACTGAATTTAAAGCATTTCCTCTTTTAATCTCTCATCCTCACTGCCTCAGCATTGTCTGTCTGGGGGTTTTATACAAAATCTCCCTCAACACCCTTCTGATGGTTTATTCTTCTACAGTGCACACTAGGCAGACTCAGTAGTCTCAGTAGTCACTCATCATCACCCCTATGTAACAAATTCTACTTCTCCCTGTTCTTATTAGTATTTAAAATAGTCAGACCTTTAGGAATGTTAAAACAGTTACATCTCAGGTATGGAGAAATAGTGAGCTGCAAGAAGAAAAAAAATGTATATACATACACACACACACACATTTATATATATATATATATATATATATATATATATATATATATATATATATATATATATATCCTTGCATACCGGACTGCACCACCGTCCCAAATTGTCAAAGCACTAATATGCTGTGAAGAAGCTGCACTGGAACTTCCTAGTGGCGAAACACGTGTTGCGTGTTTTTACATGACTCGGAGTGGGCCACCCAAGTAAAACAGAAGTCTTTTAACTACTCCTTTGACCATTTGGGACGGTGATGCAGTCCGGTATGCAAGGTGATATCGATGTGGAGTCTGGATGAGTAAGAAGTGGGGAAGCGGTCTTCAACAGTTAGAAGATACTCAAAGCATTTGGAGGTGGTGATATTTAGAGGAGTCCCTTGGACGAAAGTATATCTCTCAGTAGGAGTACCCCTGAGGCTTGATTTGCTTGATATACAATAACTTTGCCATTAACACTGCCTGCTCTGATACCACCCTCATGCTGAAATGTAACTGCTTCAATTGACTGCAATGCTTGTCACTAAATGCTTTATTGCAACTGACATATCCCAATGCTATACATTAGCTGACTCTGAGCAATACCAATGCCATATACTACTTGTCTATATGATTACCATCAAGTGATCACCTGCTTAATATCATATGAACTGCCTTCCCAGGATGCCTATGTAGTACATGCTGATGCTGAATTTGAGTATAAGTGCTATATTATCTGAGGGAATCTTTGAACTTAAGTTTATATGTCTGCCAACCATTGATTCCTCTATTGATGTGCAATATGATGTATTTCCTATATGACTTTACATGATTTTTATGATTGTACTACCATAGGATTACTTTTTCTAGTTATATTGGCCATAGTGTATGCTCTAGCTTCATAGACATCTATTTTATCTGGGGTCCCCTATCACTAAGGCCATAGGTGTGTTTTTAATATATTTAAGGTGTGCTATATATTCTGTACTTTTTTTTTTTTTTTTTAAAGATTAGCATTTAATAAAGATGAGTATTTTTTCTGATTTATGCATTTTCTTGTTCTTGACCCTTGTGGACCACCTTATACATGCAAGATCTCTATAGACTATATATCCTTTTTCTTATGGGAAGTGCTGGCTAGGACATCTTTTAACTTTGTTTTTCTTTTCTTTTTCTATATTTTTATTAGCGTTTGATTATTTATTTAAATTACCGATGTCCCCTGTGCACCTTGGGATACATATATACTCTTAGTTATCCCAGGTTTTCCAATGTGATGACCATTTTTGGGGGTTTTCTTGAGCTGGTATGATCATACAAATATTTTATACATATACAGTCATATGCAAAAGTTTAGGCACCCCTGACAATTTCCATGATTTTCATTTATAAATAATTGGGTGTTTGGATCAGCAATTTCATTTTGATCTATAAAATAACTGAAGGACACATTAATATTTCAGTAGTGAAATTAGGTTTATTGGATTAACAGAAAATGTGCAATATGCATCCAAACAAAATAAGACAGGTGCATAAATGTTGGCACTCTTGTCATTTTGTTGATTTGAATACAAGTAAATACCTAGCACTGATTAATTGGAACACACAATTGTTTTGGTGAGCCCATTAAGTCTTGAACTTCATAGACAGGTGCATCCAATCATGAGAAAATGTATTTAAGGTGGCCAATTGCAAGTTGTTGTTCTTTTTGACTCTCCTCTGAAGAGTGGCAACATGGGGGCCTCAAAACAACTCTCAAATGACCTGAAAACAAAGATTGTTCAACATTATGGTTTAGGGGAAGGCTACAAAAAGCTATTGCAGAGATTTAAGCTGTCAGTGTCCACTGTGAGGAACATAGTGAGGAAATGGAAGACCACAGTTCTTGTTAAGGCCAGAAGTGGCAGGCCAAGTAAAATATCGGAGAGGCAAAGGATGGTAAGAACGGTCAAAAATAGCCCACAAACCACCTCCA
This sequence comes from Bombina bombina, assembly GCF_027579735.1. NCBI lineage: Eukaryota > Metazoa > Chordata > Amphibia > Anura > Bombinatoridae > Bombina > Bombina bombina. The sequence goes on from NC_069503.1 coordinate 262,883,624, forward strand.
AAGACCTACAACATCATCTTGCTGCAGATGGTGTCACTGTGCATCGTTCAACAATTTACCGCACAAGAGAAGCTGTATGGGAGAGTGATGCGGAAGAAGCCTTTTCTACACACACGCCACAAACGCACATTTGGACAAGCCAGCTTCATTTTGGAAGAAGGTGTTGTGGACTGATGATGAATCAAAGATTGAGTTATTTGGTCATAACAAGGGGCGTTATGCATGGGGGCAAAAGAACACAGCATTCCAAGACAAACACTACCCACAGTAAAATTTGGTGGATGTTCCATTATGCTGTAGGGCTGTGTGGCCAGTGCCGGCACTGGGAATCTTGTTAAAGTTGAGGGTCGCATGGATTCCACTCAATATCAGCAGATACTTGAGAATAATGTTGAGGAATCAGTCACAAAGTTGAAGTTACGTCGGGGCTGGATATTTCAACAAGACAACGACCCAAAACACTGCTCAAAATCTACTCTGGCATTTATGCAGAGGAACAAGTACAATGTTCTGGAATGGCCATCCCATTCCCCAGACCTGAATATCATTGAAAATCTGTGGGGTGATTTGAAGTGGGCTGTCCATGCTTGGCAACCATCAAACCTAATTAAACTGGAGATGTTTTGCAAGGAGGAATGGTCCAAAATACCTTCATCCAGAATCCAGACACTCATTACAGGCTATAGATAGGGTCTAGAGGCTGTTATTTCTGCTAAAGGAGGCTCTACTAAATATGGATGCAAGATTTCTGTTGGGGTGCCTAAATTTATGCACCTGTCTAATTTTGTTTTGATGCATATTGCACAATTTCTGTTAATCCAATAAACCTCATTTCACTACTGAAATATTACTCTGTCCTTCAGTTATTTGATAGATCAAAATGAAATTGCTGATCCAAACACCCAATTATTTATAAATGAAAATCATGGAAATTGTCAGGGGTGCCTAAACTTTTGCATACGACTATATGTGTGTGTGTGTATATATATATATATATATATATATATACAGGGAGTGCAGAATTATTAGGCAAGTTGTATTTTTGAGGATTCATTTTATTATTGAACAACAACCATGTTCTCAATGAACCCAAAAAACTCATTAATATCAAAGCTGAATAGTTTTGGAAGTAGTTTTTAGTTTGTTTTTAGTTATAGCTATTTTAGGGGGATATCTGTGTGTGCAGGTGACTATTACTGTGCATAATTAGGCAACTTAACAAAAAACAAATATATACCCATTTCAATTATTTATTTTTACCAGTGAAACCAATATAACATCTCAACATTCACAAATATACATTTCTGACATTCAAAAACAAAACAAAAACAAATCAGTGACCAATATAGCCACCTTTCTTGCAAGGACACTCAAAAGCCTGCCATCCATGGATTCTGTCAGTGTTTTGATCTGTTCACCATCAACATTGTGTGCAGCAGAAACCACAGCCTCCCAGACACTGTTCAGAGAGGTGTACTGTTTTCCCTCCTTGTAAATCTCACATTTGATGATGGACCACAGGTTCTCAATGGGGTTCAGATCAGGTGAACAAGGAGGCCATGTCATTAGATTTTCTTCTTTTATACCCTTTCTTGCCAGCCACGCTGTGGAGTACTTGGATGCGTGTGATGGAGCATTGTCCTGCATGAAAATCATGTTTTTCTTGAAGGATGCAGACTTCTTCCTGTACCACTGCTTGAAGAAGGTGTCTTCCAGAAACTGGCAGTAGGACTGGGAGTTGAGCTTGACTCCATCCTCAACCCAAAAAGGCCCCACAAGCTCATCTTTGATGATACCAGCCCAAACCAGTACTCCACCTCCACCTTGCTGGCGTCTGAGTCGGACTGGAGCTCTCTGCCCTTTACCAATCCAGCCACGGGCCCATCCATCTGGCCCATCAAGACTCACTCTCATTTCATCAGTCCATAAAACCTTAGAAAAATCAGTCTTGAGATATTTCTTGGCCCAGTTTCAGCTTGTGTGTCTTGTTCAGTGGTGGTCGTCTTTCAGCCTTTCTTACCTTGGCCATGTCTCTGAGTATTGCACACCTTGTGCTTTTGGGCACTCCAGTGATGTTGCAGCTCTGAAATATGGCCAAACTGGTGGCAAGTGGCATCTTGGCAGCTGCACGCTTGACTTTTCTCAGTTCATGGGCAGTTATTTTGCGCCTTGGTTTTTCCACGCGCTTCTTGTGACCCTGTTGACTATTTTGAATGAAACGCTTGATTGTTCGATGATCACGCTTCAGAAGCTTTGCAATTTTAAGAGTGCTGCATCCCTCTGCAAGATATCTCACTATTTTTGACTTTTCTGAGCCTGTCAAGTCCTTCTTTTGACCCATTTTGCCAAAGGAAAGGAGGTTGCCTAATAATTATGCACACCTGATATAGGGTGTTGATGTCATTAGACCACACCCCTTCTCATTACAGAGATGCACATCACCTAATATGCTTAATTGGTAGTAGGCTTTCGAGCCTATACAGCTTGGAGTAAGACAACATGCATAAAGAGGATGATGTGGTCAAAATACTCATTTGCCTAATAATTCTGCACTCCCTGTATATATATATATATATATATATATATATATATATATATATATATATATATATATATATATATATATACACACACACACACAGAGAGAATATGAATGATAACACAAAAACTTTTCTTTCACTCATGGTTAGTGTTTGGCTGAAGCCATTTATTATCAATCAACTGTGTTTACTCTTTTTAAATCATAATGACAACAGAAACTACCCAAATGACCATGATCAAAAGTTTACATACCCTGGTGATTTTGGCCTAATAACATGCACACAAGTTGACACAAATGGGTTTGAATGGCTATGAAAAGTAATCATCCTCACCTCATCTTTCATCAAGTGCTGCACTGACGTTTTTGGATTCTGAGTCATGGGGAAAGCAAAAGAATTGTAAAAGGATCTGCGGGAAAAGGTAGTTGAAATGTATAAAACAGGAAAGGGATATAAAAAGATATCCAAGGAATTGAGAAAGCAAATCAGCAGTGTTCAAACTCTAATAAAGAAGTGGAAAATGAGGGGTTCTATTGACACCAAACCACGGTCAGGTAGACCAACTAAAATTTCAGCCACAACTGCCAGGAAAATTGTGCAGGATGCAAAGACAAACCCACAAATAACTTCAGGTGAAATACAGGACATGTGGTGTGGCTGTTTCAAGATACACAATAAGGAGGTACTTGAAGAAAGATGGGCTGCATGGTCGAGTCGTCAGAAGAAAGGCATTACTACGCAAATGTCACAAAGTATCCCACTTACAATATGCCAAACAGCACAGAGACAAGCCTCAAACCTTCTGGCACAAAGTCATTTGGAGTGATGAGACCAAAATTTAGGTTTTTGGTCACAACCATAAACCCTACATTTGGAGTCAACAAGGTCTATGATGAAAGGTACACCATTCCTACTGTGAAATATGGTGGTGGGTCGCTGATGTTTTGGGGATGTGTGCGCTACAAAGGCACAGGAAATTTGGTCAGAATGGATAATAAGATGAATGCAGTATGTTATCAAACAGAACGCCTCATTTTCCACTTCTTGATAAAAGTTTGAACACTGCTGATTTGCATTCTCAATTCCTTGGATATCTTTTTATATCCCTTTCCTGTTTTATACAGTTCAACTACCTTTTCCCACAGATCCTTTGACAATTTTTTTTCTTTCCCCATGACTCAGAATCCAGAAACGTCAGTGCAGCACTGGATGAAAGATGCAAGGCTCTGACCTTTTATACACACACACTAATTACAAGCAAACAGATCACAGGTGAGGATGGTTACCTTTAATAGCCATTCAAACCCCTTTGTGTCAACTTGTGTGCATGTTATCAGGTCAAAATCACCAGGGTAGGCAAACTTTTTATCAGGGTAATTTGGCTAGTTTCTGTTGTCATTATGATTTAAAAAGAATAAAAACAGTTGATTGAGAATAAATGGCTTCAGTCAAACTCAAACACTTACCATGAGTGAAAGAAAAGTTTTTGTGTTATCATTCATATTCTCTGAAAAATGGACAAGAAATCATAAATTCTGCCAGGGTATGTAAACTTATCAGCACAAATATATATATATATACACATATATACACATATATACACACACATATATATATATATATATATATATATATATATATATATATATATATATATATATATATATATATATATATATAACCAAATAGAGCAGCAAGTCCAGCACTTTCTTAGGTAACCCTTCACTGGGTATAACTTATTGTAGTTTTACCTTTGCAGTGCACATTTGCCTGGGAGGCCTGCCATACTCCCATATATAATCCCAAAAGTAGACAATGGCAACAGCACTTTTCTTTAAAACACTTCTTCTTTATTTAAGCAACATTATGATTAAAAACATAGCGACGTTTCGAGCCTCTTGGACCCTTCCTCATGCTATAGATTAAGAACAAACATCTCCCTTATATACACTTGTGTATATTGTGTGGCTTAATTAATTGCAAGATTTTACCTGAGCTTAGCTCATGTTGGTATCCCCAACCGGTAAGGTTCTAACTAAAAACTTTTCAACTTTATTTTTTAACATTTATTTCTCAACATTTAAATGTGTAATTGTGTACAGGTAATGTCATTAAAATCCTTTGAAATATATACGAATTTACAATGTTCTTTCATAGAAGAAATGCTTAACATCATTCTATGTAGGGGAGACAATTAACCCCATCAGGGACAGAATAAGTGCACACAAGTCCTCTATAAGATGTAAGGATATGACATTACCTGTCTCATCACATTTTATAACAGCAGGGCATACTGTTAGCCAGTTAAGGTTTACGGTCATAGACCATATTCCTAAACCAAGGAGAGGAAGCAATAGAGAGTTGCTACTTAAAAAGAAAGAAGTATGGTGGATAAAAAATCTGAAAACTCTGTATCCGAATGGATTAAACAAGGATTATGATCTGCATTTGTTTTTATAATTGTTTTTAAATTCCTGTGTATAATAACTGTGGACATGTGCCTATTTGAAATATAATGTAAAAAACATATATACCAAACTACATAATTATACATTTAAATGTTGAGAAATAAATGTTAAAAAATAAAGTTGAAAAGTTTAGTTAGAACCTTACCGGTTGGGGATACCAACATGAGCTAAGCTCAGGTAAAATCTTGCAATTAATTAAGCCACACCCTATACACAGGTATATATAAGGGAGATATTTGTTCTTAATCTATAGCATGAGGAAGGGTCCAAGAAGCTCGAAACGTCGCTATGTTTTTAATCCTAATGTTGCTTAAATAAAGAAGAAGTGTTTTAAAGAAAAGTGCTGTTGCCATGGTCTACTTTTGGAATTATATATATATATATATATATATATATATATATATATATATATATATATACACATACACATACACATACACACACAGTCAGTATCTCACAAAAGTGTGTACACCGCTCACATTTTTGTAAAAATGTTATTATATCTTTTCATGTGACAACACAGAAAAAATGACACTTTGCTACAATGTAAAGTAGTGAGTGTACAGCCTATACAACAGTGTAAATTTGCTGTCCCCTCAAAATGACTCAACACACAATCATTAATGTCTAAACCGTTGGCAACAAAAGTAAGTACACTCCTAAGTGGAAATGTCCAAATTGAGCACAAAGTGTCAATATTTTGGCCACCATTATTTTCCAGCACTGCCTTAACCTTCTTGAGCATGGAGTTCACCAGAGCTTCACAGATTGCCTCTTGAGTCCTCTTCCACTCCTCCATGATGACATCACAGAGCAGGTGGATGTTAGAGACCTTTCGCTCCCCCACCTTCCATTTGAGGATGCCCCACAGATGCTCAATAGGGTTTAGGTCTGGAGACATGCTTGGCTAGTCCATCACCTTTACCCTCAGCTTCTTTAGCAAGGCAGTGGTCGCCTTGAAGGTGAGTTTGGGGTTGTTATGTTGCAATACTGCCCTGCGGTCCAGTCTCCGAAGGGAGGGGATCATGCTCTGCTTCAGTATGTCACAGTACATGATGGCATTCATGGTTCCCTCAATGAACTGTAGCTTCCCAGTGCCGGCAGCACTCATGCAGGCCCAGACTATGACACTCCCACCCCCATCACCATGCTTGACTGTAGGCAAGACACACTTGTCTTTGTACTCCTCACCTGGTTGCCGCCACACATGCTTGACACAATCTGAACCAAATAAGTTTATCTTGGTCTCATCGGACCACAGGACATGGTTCCAGTAATCCATGTCTTTAGTCTGCTTGTCTTCAGCAAACTGTTTGAGGGCTTTCTTGTGCATCATCTTTAGAAGAGGCTTCCTTCTGGGACGGCAGCCATGCAGACCAATTTGATGCAGTGTGTGGTGTATGGTGTATGGTCTGAGCACTGACAGGCTGACCCCCACCCCTTCAACCTCTGCAGCAATGCTGGCAGCACTCATACATCTACAAAGACAACCTCTAGATATGACGCTGAGCACGTGCACTCAACTTCTTTGGTCGACCATGGTGAGGCCTGTTCTGAGTGGAACCAGTCCTGTGAAACCCTGGTATGGGCTTGCCCACTGTGCTGCAGCTCAGTTTCAGGGTCTTGGCAATCTTCTTATATCCTAGGCCATCTTTATGTAGAGCAACAATTATTTTTTTCAGATCCTCAGAGAGTTCTTTGCCATGGAGGTAAATATATATATATATATATTACCATTAAGCCTGCGGACAAGGGAGGAGCAGTGGTGATCATGAATACACAGGACTACATCACAGAGGGAAATAGACAATTATCAGATCAAACTTATTACAAAAAACTGGAAAAGGACCCCACCCAGGAATACACTTTGCAACTTAGAAAACTAATTAAAACATTCCCTAAACACACGCAACATAAACTGGACAAACTGGTGCCCTCTAACCCAAGCATAGGGACA
>NC_069503.1:262898088-262900588 GCF_027579735.1 Bombina bombina
TGCAAATTCAGGGCAGCTAGAACTTTTTAGCTCCCCCTAGATCTGTATTGACACATCCCCATGTGTGCAATTAACCCATGTACAGAACTATATAAAATGTTGCTGCTTTCTACATGAAAAATAGTATCTATTCAAAAACCCAGGGGCGGAACTATCATTGGTGCAGCAGGTGCAGTGGCATAAGGGCCCAAGAGCTGCAGGGGGCCCATAACAGCCAGCCTATACAGAGGCGTATGCAGAATGTACACAATCCTAATGTAGGGAAGCCTTTAATTAGTGCAAGTAGCAGGTCTGCATTTTATTACTTTTTACCGAGTTACCATGGGGGGGCAAAAGAAATCTTGCATCAGGGCCCTCTGTTGCATAGGGCCGCTACTGCAAAAAACAGTCAAATAAGGAAAAATAAACAAACACTATAAAGTCAAAATTAAATAAATATTCATGGTTCTGATAGAGCATAGAATTTTAAATAACTTTCCAATTTACTTTTATCATCAAATGTGCTTTATTCTATGGCATCCTTTGTTGAAAGTAAACCTAGGTAGGATGATAGGTGCATATGTCTTTAGCAACAGTTTTTGAAACATTGTATAAGACTACAATAAACAATGTTGCAAAATCAGCTACCAGATGGCTAAAGATACAAGCAGGCTCCTGAGTTCACCTAGGATCACTCTTTGAACAGATAAATAACCGCTTGGAAGAGGCAAAGACCTGCAGGTCCCAAGCAGGAAACAGACAGTTAGCCAATCAGCAGAGGTGTTAATACGACCTCGCCAACTAAAGGCTGTGTTATTCTTGGAGATTAAACACACACATAGTGTGTAGTGGCAAAATTACATATATAATTACATGCACTAACGAATTAGAGGATGCCATTTTTCCATTGCAATGTCACTTTGATATTTTCATGTTATCATTCAAAATTGTATGCATTAATCCTATATGCTTATTTTAAGTCCTGCCTTATTAACACTTTTTACATTTTAGAAACATCTGAAAAAACAACTTCTGATGAATATTAAAATTAACAAACACTTGAGTTAAAACAAGCTAAAAAAAAAAGTTTCAAATATACTACTTGTCTATTGGAGTTTTGGCTCCAACTCCCCAAGCAATGAATCATACATAATTGTTTATGTGGACTGCTAGCACGAGTCTTTTTCTTGAATTGAGACCATATGTTTCCATGGACGAATATTTTTAGAAATATCAACTAACTAATGTGCTGTGAGATGACAAAGTGGACATTTTTATTTTGTACTCTTTAAAGTTGTATAATTTTCAACAAAGCAATCGACTTATAAAGCCAAACAAAGTATATGCTTTATTATTTGACCACAGACTTTCTCCTCTTACTTAGGGCCTGTACTTGCTCAAAGCTGTCAAAGAATACTAACTACATATCCCCACCCCATTCCTGTAATGTAACATTAACAGGTTTTCAACATGTGTTCTGTATAAACTAGATTTCTTACACAGATATAAAATCACAGTATCAGAATTGTCATCATTCTGTAGAATGTTCTGCTGGGTCCTCATTTAAGGATCTCAGGAAATTGCATAATACAACTTACTGTAATGATCATTTTATGTGAGCTGCAAATCTGTCTTGCAAAACTGCTGATTTACAATTCAATTACTAACATAAAATTGCCTAAATTATTCATAGTATCATTCTATAATTGTGATAGTGTTTATTGCAATTATATTCACTTTCACTAAACTATGCATGCTTTACACTACTGTCAATGATGGTTGTAGTTTTTGTCTGGCAACCAAGGGGTTAAAGTGCACTAAACTTACATTTTTAAACTACCCGCCCCAAAAAAATATTTTTTTATTTTAATTAATTATTGTTTTAGTTTGTTTTGCTTGTAACTGAACCCTGTAAATATCCCATTCCCCCGAGATGCTGAAGTATATTCTGCAGGATTCCGAACCTTGAGTTATTGCTCGAATGTTGTAACAACTCGTGTATCCTGTCACTAACTGGCTACAGCTAAAGAGTTAACTGGACATAAGTACAAATTAAACCTTCACAGTACAGATACAGCATGCTATTTTATCAGACTTTTCAGTTTACTTATTTATTTCTATTTTGTTTAGTCCTGTTGTTGTTTGCTGAAAAGCACACCTAGGTATGCCAAGGAGAAGCAGTACACTACTGGGAGCTGGTTTGTGATTGGTGGCTGTGCACATATGCCTCTAGTCATCCGCTCACCAGATGTATTTACCTGGTTCCAGTAGTGCATTGCTGCTCTGAAGCTGACTTTGACTATGAGTCTTACCCCTTTGTAGGAGTTAAACACAAACCCTGGACTGCAAAATAGTAATTTCTGCTAACAATTCAGTTTTAAAGCATTTATCTTATATGCAGATAGTTTGCAATGCATTTTTTAATTGTGCACATATACTGCATACACAAAATGAATGCAATATCCCACTTTAATGTTGCCAAGCAGGATGAATTTGGATAACATGCAGAATAAAAACTTTT